>NC_143257.1:75765506-76069173 GCF_984573655.1 Nuphar pumila | reverse complement strand
CCAAAAGTGGAATTGATTTTTGGATCCTAAAGTAGATTTGGATCTGAAGTCTAGGATCCAATGTAGAGTTGGGTTCTGGATCCTAAAATGGATTTTGGATCTGGAATCTGAGATCCAAAATAGAGCTGGACTCTGGACCCTAAGATGGAATTGGATCTGAAGTCTGAGATCCAAAATAGAATTAGACTCTGGATCCCAAGATGGATTTTGGATCTGAAGTCTGAGATTCAATATGAAGGTTGAATCCTAGATCCTAAAATGGATTTGGATTTGTTAAATTCAGAGGATGAACTTCCAAGTTTGAATTTGAACTTTTAAGAAAATGAGATTTAGAATTCAAATCTTGAATATACAAATGAATTTCAAAGTCCAATTAGACCTTCAATTTTGAAGTTTTGAATTTGGAATTTAGAAGATGAATCGAGAATCTCAAAGTTAAATTGAATTTTAAGTTTGATTGGAGTTTTGAATATAAAATGAATTTGGAATTTCAAAGTCAAATTGAACTTTGAAATCTGATTTGAATTTGAATATATAAAATGACTTTGAAATCTCAAAGTCAAATTTAAACTTTGATATTGAAAAATAAAAAAAAATGAAAGGATGAATCAGATTTGATAAGGATTGAAGATAGATTAAGGAAGATATTTACATCACTTGAATTTTAGAAAAGAAATTTTTGAAGACATGATGCAGTTTTATCCTAAATGATGAATGAATTTAAAGAATTTGAAATTGGATTTTTGAAAAGCTATTCCATTCTTCAAATGAATTTAAAACAAGATTGAAGATATAATATATCCTTGACTATGGTCATTGAATGTATTATATAATAATCTATATTTAAATTCAGGTGAAGAACGAAACATATTTTTGTGCTTTTATAGAGTTTAAAATGAAATTAACTCTCAATATACCCCGACTATGGCCATTGGTATATATTTTGAGCCAATTTTAAGTCAAACTCTAATAAAAGAAGAAAATATTTGAAAATATGATGATTTTTGAAGAGGATCCAGTGTGAATCCAATGTTATTTTATAAAAGATAACAATCCTAAGTTTTGTTTACATCCTAACTATGGCCATTGATGTAAATCATCAACTTAGGATTAATTACCTTTTACAAAATGGTGCACGTGCCATTCGTGTAACCATTTGTGAGAATTTAAGAAGTAAAGGAAAATGTATGAAGAACCAGTAATTTCATGGTATTTACAATACTCATTCATTCTATCTAAAAGCTAAAATGTAAATTCTCTTTTAATCCTAACTTATTATAATAACATGTAAAATTGAATTTACAACCCCAAGCAATGATATTTTCCACATATATCCTGCAAAATATTTGGTTAACATAAGATATGAAAATATACGAAAACCAGAAAATATCACATGAAGGGTCAATGTGCATATGATTATGCTTATGATGAAATGTAAATATACCTATGACTATACTAAATGAGAAATGTGAATGATATATACAATGGAGAAATCTATCTACTTTGATGCATAGATTCGTGAAGGGGATCACATATGAATGCATGTATATAGTATACTAAACTAGTGAGAAAGGGCGTTAATGAATATATACAAAGGGTATAAATATACAACATGCTTATACAGGTGTGGTAGCAGGGGACGATGGATGTAATTGTAATGAAATAACAATAAAAAATGATGCTGGACTTGTATAAGTGTATGATGTTCAGCAGACATATAAGGTATACAATAGTGAGGTGCTACGGTAATGTGGGCTGAAGATGTAAAATGGAGATGGTACGCATGTATGGCAATATGCTGGGAGGGGTAAATTAAAATGAAAGGCAGTATATGTACCTACCGGTGTACAGGGCTTCAGCAATATTGCTGAGTGTACAAACATAACAGGTGGTTTGAAGGTAGAGGGGTTGTGAAAGAGGTGATTCAGCAGTATGGCTAAGTGCAGAAATGGTAAAGATTCATATGATGGATGCAGAGAAATGGTGGCAGCAGCATACAGGTGATGAAGCTAAGTATGGTGGAATGTGGTGGTATGACAGGATAGTTGGAAGGTACATTTTAGAAATGTACATGACAAGAAATCAAATGAGAAAACCATAGCAGAGATCTTAGGATCTGGGTATAAGAGTCACTGGTAGTTGCGTTTGACTTCCACCGGTTCAAGAGGCACACCAACTTACCTTGATAGAACCCTCATGTGCACGACAACCCCCATATCATTTGAATTTTCTGCTTGGAAAACGCAGTGCCATCAGACTGTTGGTGATCAAGATCACCTTCGCCAATTCATCTCCTGTCCCTATAATGATTTCATATGCCTTTACACAGAAAATTTTCTGTGAAGAACATATGGTCTTCAAACTGTCCTTGTATCATAAAATTCAATAGGGTATTGCCAGAAGCCCAATTATGAACAAGTTCAATTAACCAAAGCCTGAACTGTAAAAATGTTGTTACTGTTATTTACCAAACGCTTTCCACCCCAAGATGTGCCATTTCAAGAATGAGAATCGAGAAAGGGCATGAATGAGTCTTTGATCATCTTGGTATATGAATTTTAAATATCATCCAATCTGAAGGCCTATGATGATCTTCTTCTTGTCTTGCCTGAGTATTAGACTATATTGTGATGAATATTAGGTGTTTTATGTAGGGGAACAAGCACACGAGTGTTGTGTGGGAGGAGATATGTTGTGTATGTTTTTGCAGACTTTATGCCTACTGTATGTATATGTACTGGGGGTATATATATATATAAAAAAAGTAAAATGTGCAGAAATACATATGGAAACTGGATTAGCTATAAGGATTAACTATTTACAAGGTAACTAACATAAATATCATGATGAATCAGGATTGATATATTACAATGATTAATCAAACAAGAAGAAAAGAAAGGCAGATTAAGTCTGAATTTCACATACCTTCCAACTGCAGATTTTAGCTCGCCATATGATCCGGGATATAACCTGCGAGCTTGACCCTATCTCCAGGCCATGCCACGACTTATGGTTGTGATGGGACTTTCTATATAAAGACGAACCAACAGATTTAGTAAAATTGCAGAAGGAAAATATTTCCTAACCAGCGTATTGTTCACGAATGGCCACCATATTGATGGCATGAAAAGACCATCTCATTCTTAAAAAAGTTGAAATAGCCTTTGACGATCCTCTGTTCTATGTATTTAAAAAAAAAAAAGAAATATCAATCCTGTAACCACGAGCTCCATCATGACATATTCCCCACCATTGAATTTAACAGGGATCTTCAACATAGACAATAACGAGAGCTTTGGGAGAATGATGCTGTCAAATCCTCTATTACAGCGAATACATCCTTTAATTATAAACAGGTGATCCGGTTAATGGGGTGAGACAAAAAAATGTCAAGAATCATCAAAAAGGGGTTCCAAGACACAAACCTGAACATTATCCAATACAAAGGAAAATAAAAGAAAGGAACTTAGACTAAAATCAAATGCGATGAGCAGATGCTATAATGCTGTTAATAAGATGACAGATGGACGTTAAAAAAAAAAGGAAAAAAAAATATGAACGAAACCAAATATGAATCATATAGAATTCCTGAACCCGATAGCATGAAAAGAAATAAACCGAAAAGAATTCAAACGATGAATCTAAAAAAAAGAAATACAAATAAAATTAGAACAAGGGATCAAACATCACGCTGAAACATGAATCATAAGGGAAATTAGGCTACAAACGGGGAATAATAGAAAGAGGAATCAAACTGAAAAGGGGAAAATAACCTAAGCTCAACTATAAATTTTGATTTAGATGAAACACAAAGGGGTGTTGAGTCTAAATAACATAAAAAAAAAGAAGGATGTTGGAATACGTTCCATTTGCTGTAGCATTAGGTGGATCGGCATTGCTATGTGCGAGGCGATCCTACCTATTTTGCATTTATAATACACAGTAAAGAAAAAAATGATAGAGAGATGAAAAAAATAACAATGAAATTCCTTGTGGAAAAGCATTATGAGCTGTAGGAAACAAAAAAAAAACCTTTCGAAGGGGGGGGGGGGGGGGGGGGGATCGATACTTACTATGGTTCCATTGGAGTTCTGAAGGATGGAACGAAGATTTTCTCATCTCAAAAGGAGGATAACCTCACATGTTTCCTGTGATTGCAGGGAGGAGGGTTGCGGCAGGGACGATCAAACTTCTGATTGCTCAAGAGGGAATAAGATCTCCTCTGTATACTTGGTAGGCTCGATCCAGCTCTCAAAAAAAAAAATGCAGGGAGAAAAGGGAGAAGAAGAAGGATATCGTAAAGGAAAAGAGGCACGGTGGGGTGAAGACGGATCCAATGAAGGTAAAAAGGGAGGATGCTATGTACAGAAAAGGGGAGAGGTGAAGACGATGGAGTTTTAGGGTTTTCTTGAATCCCCTTTTAAGGAGGAAGAAGGAGGATGCGGTTGGGGGATGAAGGGTGAAGATGGGGGTTGTTGGTGATGAGGGGTTGGAAATGGAGGGTCCGGCCATGGAGGATGAGAATCGAATGAGGGAGAGAAGGTGGAGGGTCTTCCAAAGAGGCGCCGCCCTCTTTTCTTTGCAAAAGGTTTTCAAAACCCTTAAAACAGGTTTACAACAAGGCCCCTTCTATTTTCGGGTTTTTACCAAAAAAGGGTTTTTACCAAAAAAAATGTTTTCATAAAACTTGATTTTCAAAAGGTGTTTTTCAAAAAGGCTTTTTGCGAAAGAATGGTTTTTTAAAAGTGATTTTTAAAAACTAATTTTTTTGTTTCTTTTCTCTTTGTATTTTCCATTTTTTTTTTGCAATTTTTTGAAAATCCTAAAGTTTTACGGGAAAACAAAGAATAAACATTGATTTTTTGTATTTTTCTGAGAAAATATTTACAAATTGTCGCGGGCTTGGAGATCCTTAACAACTCGGGCCATTTCCCTGAACTGTGCTTGCAGGGGGTTTTCTGCGTCCTGACCCTTTGATTTGCGGCCTTTCCTTTGTTCTTGGCCCCTTTTCTGAAATACCGGAGGCACTTCATATTCTTCATCTGTATCTTTAATTGAATCGGTTCTATCTGAGATCTCTTCCAGCTGAACTTGCCTTTTAGAAGCTTTCTTGTCCCTATGACCATAGAACTTTTCTCTGAAGGGATTCCTTTCTGAGCTGGTCCCGGGCTGTTCATTCATCATTTTCCGAAACATGACATACATTTGAGGGTCTATGCCATCGTCTTCTTGTTGCTGCGCTTGACTCCTTTCGGACCGGGGGGAACCCATCTCTTCTTCTGAGGCCGACGAGTACTGAGATGCCGTGGTTCTTTTGCCTGATCTTGTCTGAACCATCAAATGTTATGGACGCTCTCTGCAGGGCAAAGACCTGATTGAATTCTGTAGGAATTGGCTTTTGGAAGAAATATTTGCTGAAAATATGGTAGACAATTTGAAAAAGATATCTCATTACTAGGGACTGAGTCGTCGCGGGAAATCACGACAATTGTGTTGCCATTCTTTTTGCAAGAGAAATAAACAACGAAAATATGCCTTGTTACCTAGGCGAGGTCGTCAAACCACAATAAAAAAAGAGAGAATTTTATTGAAATGAGAAAACATGATTTTATTGATCTTGACAAAGAGGTGAAGGACAGACAATTTGCCACCATTCATGATAGTCGGCAGACACTCTAGGACCTGGAAAGATTTTAAGAGAGACAAATGAATCCCAGCTGTAGCGGGCAGAATGATATGCCCCAGACCATTGTACGGAAGTGAGATCAAACTCTGCCATAGCTCCTGATAACAGTCGGGCTTCGACGTATAGCTGTCTCTGGGAGAACTGTTGAACACATCTCTCTGGTTGGTAGTAAGTGCAGAAGAATGATCCCAACAACTTGAACCGCTTCCCATAAGCGTATGTGTATCTGGGAGGGGATAATTGTCGATCAAAATAATCTCAAACTATGTCATCTTCTTGAATGTTGTCGATCATGGTTCGGTACTGCGACACTGAGAGAAGTTCTTGACCATTGTATTTGAAAGAGCTTGCTCGGGCTGGAACATGCTGGTAGAACCAGGATTGAAGCGCATAAATACATCCTTCAACTAAGATGGATTCTCCAAGTGAGAATCGAGTCAGACCATGATATAGGAAGGCGAGCGCTGCCATGGCTATGGAAAGACGGTTGGTTTGTCGACTTCCCCATCTTCTCATAAGCTGAATTATTCTGATGTCCTTGTAGTTTTGTCCGTCTGGGAAGAGGGATAATCCTACAGTGCACAGGACCATTGCATTCTGAATCCTTTCTTTAGCTGTCCTGGATAGCGAACTGACTTCAACGAAGGTCCCGTACTGGCGATACAACTCGAGCAGTGTTTTCGTCGCGAAATTTTTCCCCGTCTTCCCTTCCTTGCGGAAGAGAGAAAGAGGAAACGCTTTCGCGCTTCAAACTTTGACCGGATTTTTGGAAATTATTTTGAAATACTCGCCTCCGTTTTGAAAATTGCGGGAAAATCCATGGGATGGGGCTCGACCTGTCGGTACGAGGTTCGATCGTTCCTGCCGCCTTTAACAGGGGTAATCGAACCAAGGACCAAAACTATGCTTGACTTAGTTAAATCATCAAAATTATGTTCTGTCCTAAATGCACAGAGAATTCAGGCATGTGCTATGAGATTTTGGAAAATGCCAGTTGGAAAACATGATGTATGCTTAGAAAAATATTAAGAGTTGGAAAGAATCTCTCAGGAAAAAGGTCAATTTCTCAGGAAACTCAGATAAAAAAGGGATTTTTGAAAACATGAGAAAGCTTATAAAGATGTGGAAAAATCAGAAATAGTTGAAAATCTTGGGAAAATGGAAGTGATTCTTGAGAAAAGATGAACCTTTTGAAAAGGGAAACACTTCTTAGGAAAACTTGGACTTTGAGAGTTTTCTTAGGAAAATGATGGAAAATTTATAGGAAAGCTCATTGGAGAAGGAAATTCAAAACTTGGGGAATCGAAATCCTGGGAATTTTACCTTTTGAAATACTTGGAAATCGATTTTGGATCTTGGAGAAAGATTGGAAAACTCTTTTGAATATCTTAAGAAAATATCATTTTCCTGGGAAAACTGTGGAAAAACTTGTCTTTGGAAAACCGATTTTGAAAAATCCTTAGAATTTCTTGAGAAATCGATTTCTTGAGAATGAAGTTTTCTTGAGAAAATCTTGAGAAAATCAATGATTTTATGATGCAAATGACATAAGTGAATGAATGCACTTTGAAAAGATTTTCTAAGAGATTTGTTGGAAAAATATGCATTAAGTCAAGATAAATCCTTCACATATCCTGATTGTGGCCATGAATATGTTCAGAATTTAGTTGATTTGATGCACATGATTTTGAAAACTTTGGAAATATGATGTGCATTTTAAGATAGCCTAAGAGTGTAGGCTCAATGTGACTAGTAGAAAGATGATGGATCTGGGTCTCGTCCATATTCCGACTAGGGCCGTAAATATGGATCCCACCGAGTCCATCAACTCCCTAAGAGTTGGTGCACCTGCCATTCGTGAACATCCATAGTGCTTTTGAAATAAAATGCATGAATCATATAAGCAGGATATTGCATAAATTTAAACTATATGATATGCATCCTAGTCTAAGCAGGAAATTAAATCTCTTATTCCAAAATTTATATTATTACATCACTAAATAAAGGAAATAAAAGAAAACTTGAACTTTGGAAAATCGATTTTGAGATTTGGAATTGCTTTTATGAGAAAATGGATTTGAGAATCTTCAGAAAATCAGAAAATTCATTGGAAAATGATTTTTGAAATAGAAAATGGATTCTCAAGAAAATGGGAACTCTGAGAAAATCGATTTCTGAAAACTTGGGATTTTGAAATTTGAGAATTTTAAAACATTGGAAAATATTGATTTGAATTTGGAAAATGCTTTGAAATGTCATTTGAAAACTTAGGATTTTGAGAAAATCCAATCCTGAGAAAGACTTAGGAAATCCTTGAGAAAATTGATTTTTTTGAAATTGAAGTTGGAAAACGAATTTGAAAACAATGAAATTTGAATGATATGAATGAACATGAATTTGAAAAGGGAATTTCATAAAGGAATTGGGAAATCTTTTTAAAACTTTGAGAAATGCAGTGCATTTTGAAGTTAGCCTAAGTGTGTAGGCTGAGTGTGGCTAATATGAAGATCATAAATCTTGGTTTTCTTCGTATTCTAACTATGGCCATAAATACGAATCCCACCGAGTTTATAAACTCCATAAGAGCTTGTGGACGTGCCATTTGTGTAAACCATAGTGGATTTGAAATAAATGCACATGGATCATACATTAGATATTGGAATTTTGCAGAAATTAAACTATATGCAATGCAGCCCTATTCTAAGCAGAAAAGTAACTCTTATTCCAAATATTACATTGATTTTTACATTGAATTGAAATAAAATAAATAAAAGCTAAATCTTCTTCTTGAATGTTCCTGAAAAACTAGAAAACAAGGTTATCACAAAAATGTAGGTTTTTCTGAATTTATCCGAAAATATGGGAAATTATCAGATATTATTCAGCTATAAACCCAAATTCATACCCCCTTTGATATAAACATGATAAATAATGAATAAATTTCAAAAATAAACTTGAAAATTCGAAATTGGGGTCAAAATGACCAAAATACCCCTGATGACCTTGAAATCAGGGTTTTCTAAAAGAAATTTTGGAATTTTGAAAATCAAATGAAATAAATCAAATATAACATGATAAAATATGATGATATGCATGAAATTTTGGAGAATTAGAAATTGAAATTTCGAAATTTAGGTTAAAATGACCAAAATACCCCCGATAACAAGACTATGGCCTTGAAACCAGGGTTTTCTGAAATAAATTTTGCAAAATTGAAAAATATGAAATGCAAATAAGATTTAAATTAACCCTAATATGATTCTACAAGATTATGTACATGATAAAAACCCTAAAATGGCGAAAATATCATAAAATATCAAATTTAACCAGATTTTCACCTGATTTTCGCTTCTGAATTTAAAAATGAACTAACACATGGAGCAAATGAACTTGGAATTAAACCAAATTTAGCATGGACACATAAAATAACCCTAAAAACAGAATGGAGCTCGAAAATCTAATTTTTTTATATTTTTAAACATAGAAATTCAAATAAAAATCCTAAATTTTGTGATTTTTGCCTAAAATGTTGATTCTAAAGACGATTTATGATATCAAACTTCCATAAAATTTTCCCAAATTTTATGGGGTGACAGAGGAAAGTAAGGCAAGGATTTTTTCCTTTTACACTTTCTGGTTTTGACCTATGGTCAGAGCTGTACCACTCCGGAAAGTCGGATCGGAATCCGGCGACTCTAGGATTTAGGGGAAACATACAGGTTTCGGAAGAAAATATGGGAAAAATAGCAAACAGATGGGGAAATGGATGAAATTGTGAAAAAATGTCCCTAACAAACAAAGAAAGATTTACTCTTTTTACAGAATTTGGATTCGGGTTACGGTTTGGAAATGATCACACTATTATCAGAGACCTAAATCTCTGGAATTTCGGGATATTGAAATCTGTCAGACAGAAAAGACAATTTCGGAAAAAATACTGAAACAGGTCCAAAAATTCCCAAATTCTAAGAAATTACAGGAAACTATGTTAGGAACAATTTTTGTGTTGAAAGTTTTTGCAGAAAGGTTACAGATTGGATGGACTCGGTGCATTAGGGTCTGTCTATACCCTGACGAAAGAAAATCAAGATTTTCCCAGAAGTCTTGAAAATCCGATTTTTGACAGAGGTCAAAATTACTTATAAAAACTTCAAAATTTCCAGATCACTAGTAGATTCCATCATGAATCTACTGTGAGTTTTTTAGGACAGTCCGAATCTTTCACAAGGGTGGTGCTGGAGGTTCTTGTCTACTAAAGCAGAAATTAAAAGTTCAGAGAGATAGAAAACCCGACTTAGGGTTTGATCGGTTTAGATGGGTTCCAAAACCCGACTGAACCTGGGTTTTTGGCAGGGAAACACAGATACATAACTACGACTATAATAATATTTTTAGGATTTATGAACAGAAAATTAAATATGAAATTATAATTAAACTACACGCATGAATTTAAATTTATAAACTATCAATGAAATTTCAATAAGACAACTAACTAAATGAAATGAATGAAAAGCAAACTACACATGCTCTCTAAAACATGAAAGCTGTACGAGAAATAATAAGAAAACAGAAAATAATCGGGGAGGCATACTTGAAATTTGCTTTAGCTATTCGGAATGAAGGGCTTCATCCATTGAACGGATGGACCACCTCATCCGTATAGCCCTAAGTTCATGTAAAACCTAAAAAAAAAAAAAGAAGAAAGAGCTTATTACCTTGGCTTGGTAGGTTGGAGATGATGCTGGAACCGATTGAAGATGGCGCCAAGGAAGGAGGACTTGCTGCTGTGGTGGAGATGACTGTCACCACGGCAAAGCTGGAGCAATGGTGGCTGCTTCAACTATGTTGTGAATGGTGGCTTGGAGACGTTGGAGCAATGACCAAGGAGGGCTGGGAGCTGGCTGCAACAAGATGGAGGTGTGGATCTTGCTGCAAGGCATTGGAGTGGTGCTGGACCTTCAAGGTGGAGGTTTGGCTGCAAGCTGGAGCAAAGGGGGAATCAAGGGAGAGAGAGAGAATGTGAGAGAGAAAGAGAGAGAGAAAGAGAGGGGCGTGAAGAGGTGTGCAGCCGTATGGCTTTTTCCTCTTTTTCTCATTTTTTTGTTGAACTTAGGTTTTAATTAATTCAATACTTAGTGTTTAATGAGAATGGAATGAGAGGGAAAGAAACCCCTACGTGAATGGCTGGGCAAGAGGGAAAGGAAGGAAGGAAGAAAGGGAAGAAGGAAAGAAAGGGAAGAAAAGAAAGGAAAGAAATAAGAGGGATAAAGGAAAAGGGAAAGAAAAATGAGGAAAAAAATGGAAAGTGGGGCTGGAGGCTTGGGCGACCACCTTGTGGGTCCCACCTCTCTAAAACGCAAAATAAATAAAAAAAACAAAAATGAACAAATAAAAAGAAAATTGAAATGAATAAAAGAATATATATTTTTTTAATAAAACAGAAATGTAAATGAGTGGGCCATCTCAGAGCGGGTCCAAATTCCACTTTTGGAATTCATTTTGACGATTAGAGGGGTAAAATAGTCTTTTCAAAAAAAATTCAGACGAAACGAGTTATTTTTGGCATTTTTTTAAACGAGATCGGATTTTGAAGTTCAACGAAGCAAATCCACTGTAGAATTTGAAAATTTGATTTTGAAAGAAATCCAGATTGTTTTTCTTGAGAAAATATTTCCAAACGAAACGAGCTATTTTTAGCAGTTTTTGAAACGAGCTCGGATTTTGAAGTTCAATACCTCGTTGCGAAGCAAATCCAGTGTAGAATTCAAAATTTTGAGTTTGAAATAAATCTAGATTATTTTTCTTGAGAAAATATTTCCAAATTTAGACTCTTGGGGGTAAAAATGTCAATTTTGGAAACCCAGGGTTTGAAATTGATTTCTGAAAGCTTTTAAAACTCGATCTGGATTGAAATTTATAAAACTGGAGTTCTGGACTTCGAAAATGAAATGAAATATGATAAAATATTATGAAATGCTGAGAAATGATATGAAATGATGAGAAATGACATGAAATGTTATGCGAAATGCTAACCTTGAATAAAGAATTTTGGATGTCAGACCCCGATTGACACTTGTATCAGTTTAAAAAGCATTAAAATTGATAAAATTTGCAAAATAGCTCAAGAAATGGTTTTCGGGACTCTACTGGGTCAGAGTGACACTGAAAATTGGGGTTCGAGCTGGATCAAACTGAGATGAGCTAGATTGAGCTGGGTTTTAGAGTTTCAGAACTCAAATGAACTGACCAGGCACTGACTCAACTGACCTTTCCGACTGAATTTTCAAGAAAAACTGCCATTTTTAGAGAAATGGTACGAAATGATCACTGGAATGAAGTGAATTACGAACCTGAATTGGGTTTAAGCTGAAACAAAGGTCAGTAATACTGACATGAACTAAAATCGAAGCTCGAACACTAGCTCAATTGATTGAACTCAGCTCGGTTTCAGCTAAAAGAGTCGAAATGGACTAAAATGGGCTCTTGGACACTCAGAAATGGTTTTGAACTGAAACTGGAGCACTCGAACTCCTGGTGAGCTCAAGTTAGACTCTGGAGAATATGACTGACTGTGAATGACTGACTCGAAGACAATTGGCTTGGATTTGAGCAAGAAATGAGCTCATTTCTGAAGAAATGATCCCATTTTGGCAGGAATGATCATAAATGAAAATGACTTTCTCACTGTGAGCTCAAATGAATTTGAAATGACTGATATTCTAAATGTTCTGAACTGAACAGTGAGCTTTGTTGACTCCGACTGACTAGGGTCCGGGATGACCTAGGGGTAAAATGGTAATTTTTCTAATAAAAGTGTGTAAAATGGTAATTTTCTAAAACTAACTCGGGGTTTGACTCCTACACTGACCTAACAGGGTTGGCACTACACGGTGAGGGTTATTTGAGGATGGATGAGGAAATTTTGGGGTGTTTACAGATGCCCCTCTTTGCTACTAAGCCGACTTGAAGACGAGCTTAGTGGCAAAGAAAAATACACCAAATTTGGGCTATAAAAATGCCCCAGTTAGAAGGATCTGACTGAATATGAAAATATTAGCCCTGATGAAAATGGTAGATATGAAATTGAGAATAAAGAAGAAAAATTTTACCTCAAAAGGAAGTGAGATTTAGGTTTTGCCCTTAACCTGGATGGGACGGAAAATACCTCGTGTAAAAACGAGGCTCAGGTTTGACCCTTAACCTGACCGGGGAATGAAATACCTCATCAAAGGAGGCTCAGGTTTGTACCCTTATCCTGATTGGGAGGAAAATGAAATACCTCATCAAAGAGGCTCAGGTTTGTACCCTTATCCTGATTGGGAGGAAAATGAAATACCTCATCAAAGGAGGCTCAGGTTTGTACCCTTATCCTGATTGGGAGGAAAATGAAATACCTCATCAAAGAGGCTCAGGTTTGTACCCTTATCCTGATTGAGAGGAAAATGAAATACCTCATCAAAGGAGGCTCAAGTTTGTACCCTTGTCCTGATTGGGCGGAAATGAAATACCTCTTTGAATGAGGCTCAGGTTTATAACCTTATCCTGATTGGACGGAAAATGAATGGAATCCTCGAAGGAAGAAACCATGATGGAACCTTCGGATTTTCGCACAATGAATCCGATAGAGGTTTTGCAAAAGGATGAAATTGGGGTCCCTAAAGCTTGAAAAGGGGTTTGATTTTGGGCGCCTCATTGCTGAGACTAAATAACTTTTGAAATTGGTGACCTTTTGCGAGAAAATGATTGGTGGCTTAACCTCAAGCCGAAATTGGACTGTCTATGGTGGGACAATGGGGACACAGAGAAGTGTGCGAATCTGAGAGCCCATGCGCTCAGATTATACCAAAAGAAGGGAAGGAATCTTGAAAACTCCTGTTATCAAGTCCTTAAAAGGGATAGCAACTGATGTCAGGATGCACCAAAGATGAACTTCAAGCTCTCGCTTCACGCCAGGATAGCTAGAAAATATTGTCAAAATGTTCAAAATTATTGTTGATTCAAAATAATTTAAAATGATGCACATTGTTTTGAAAATATTCCCTCTTTTCTACCTGAAGTATTACCTCCGTCTGGACTTAACTTTGTAGAATCAAGATTCAAATTCAAATTTCTTACAATTGAGTTTCTTTCAAGGAGGCTATCAATTTCTTTGATATGAATAGAAAAGAGAGTATTCTTGATATTGTGAAAGCAATTGGTGAAGGAATATTGATAATAGAATTTCACAAATTTTAAAGAAGATTCTTAACAGATTCAGCAGTCGGATATCCTGGGATTCTTTTCTCATGATGATCTTTCTGCCCACTTTTTTTTTCTTTTTTTTTGGCAAAATTAGAGCTCTCTTAGGCTTTTAGGGATTTTATTACATCATCCTTCATTTTGGAAATGTTCTGACTTTTCTTTCTCTTTTTTTTTTGGAAGGGTACGTCACAAACTCCTCCATCTTGGAGATGTTCCGATCCTTCTTTTTCTTTCAGACATTATATCGACGGTTATTGGCTCATTTGTTGGAAATCTCTTGGTGATAGCGGAAATTAAATATCCTTTAGGGTTTGTCGGGAGGCTCATCGCAGTCGCCTTCATCTTGGCGGTGCTTTGAACATTCCCTGGAAGGATCCGTCACAAACTCCGTCATCTTAGAGATGATTCAAATCTTCTTTGGCCCCGGGGGTTGTAAACACCCCAAATTTTCACTCACCTTCTTGACATTTCCACCAATCATCACATTTCGGTTCTCCGGAACCAATGAAGGGAAAAATGGTCATTTTCCAAGATTGAACCTTGCAGAAAGTCCTAAATTCCATTCTCGAGTCTCAAAACTTCTCTATTTAGACTCAGAGACACCTTCAAATTGCAAATCCTCAAAATCTCATGCTTAACTAGAAGTCAGAATTTTCAAATTCAAATTCAGAGTGGCGATCTTGTAGAACCTGTCTTTGCATAGCATTGCATGAGCATTCCACATCATTTCGTTGCACAGCATGTCATTTCGAGATTCGGAACTCCTGATTTTTAAAATTGTCAATCCAGATTTGATTTCTAAACTTTTCAAAATAGATTTTAAAACCCTGGGGTTTCAAAATTATCAATTATTCCCATTTTACCCCCAGGACCCCGAATTACGAAAAGTTTTTCTCAAGAAAACAATCTGGATGGTTTTGACATTTTCAAAATTTCGTCAGTTGAAAAGAGGGGGACACAATTTCAAAGTGCATAAGACCTTATTTCAAATTTTTACAAAAAGGCTCCGAATTTCCTTGCTTCTTTCAAAATTTTGCCCTGAAAAACCAATTTTTCCAAGTTTTGAAATCAAACCACAATCCACTTCGTGCTTTCTAAACTAGCCTATTATTGTGAAAATTCCAAAATATCTCATTTGGCTCTTATTTCAAATAAAGGACGTGGGACCCGCCTCGAGGTGGTGTCACACTCAAATTCTCAAAATTTTCCCTTATTTCCAAAATAGTACCCATTTGAAAGTAGCACCAATTTATAAAACCTTGTTTTTAACTCAATTTTAATGAAATAATTAGTGGGCCCACGTAGGTGGCGCCCCACTAAGGCTCCTTGCCAAGGAAAGCAAAACTTCCTTTTCTTTTTAAAAGTTTTCAGATCTAGCTGAGGTGGCACCACCTTAAAAAAAAAGAAAGGAAAAAGCAAAAAAATTCGTTTCTTTTCAGTTATTATTTTTCAGCCCCAAACGGAGCCACCGTGAAACCCTACCAAAATTTCCATTTTACCTAAAGTTTTTTTAATTTTCTTCTGAAAAGAAAAAGGAGCCCCCCCCCCTTTCAAATGGCGACATTTTTTGAAATTTTTCAAAAGTTCGTTTTTTTTTAAAGCTTATCAAAACCTTTCAAAAAGGAGCCCGAGCTTTAGGCTGGAAGGGCGGATGATGTTTTTAAAAGGCAGGCTTAGGCCATCCAAAAGGAAGGAAGAAAAACCCTGGATTTTCCCCTAACCCTTCAGCGCCCCTCTTCACGACTTCCCCTCTCGACTGGCAGAAAAAAAAAAACCCTCGGAGATCGTTGAATTCCCCATCTCTCAGACCCCCCCTTCTCACAACTTCTGCCCTATCCTCTTCCAATCGACAGAGAAGAGAACTCCAGGATTTTGCAGAGGAGGTTCCAACTCTGCACGCCCTTTTCTCATTGGGCTTCCTCCACTCCTTCACCATCCTCTGCTGGTACCCTCCCACGCACGAGCTCCTGCTTCCAGCACCCTTCAACGAAAAAATCTAAGAAGGTCAGAGCCTCAGCATCCCCTGAAGGTTCAACTCATCACCGAACGGAGCATTTCTCTCACTCGATTAACGGTACGTTCCTCTCTATTCATCTCTGCTTTGTCTTACTCTCTCACCCTTCTTTGTTTTCTCTGTTCATCCCCTCCTGATTGTTGCATGTTCTGTAAAGTCGGACTGCTTATATAGCAGCTTCAAATTGCAGATGTTGTATATTAAAGGAATATGTATATTCCAACACCCGAGTTTCCTCTCGGATTAGTCCCTGTATCCGATTGACTTCTTTCATTTCCACCCTCACATTTTGTTCTGCTCGACACTCCATAGCCATTAAGCCAATGTTCGATTCGTTGATTCAAGTTTCCCGAAAGAGGATATCTAAACCCCTTTATGAATGGCTTTTCTGTATATAACTGCTATATGGATGTTCGGTGATGCTAAAGAAGACTTCGCAATGCTGGATTGGGTTAACACCATATCATCTCTGTGTAAGTGATTCTTCCTATAAAGCAGGCCATCAGTGGATCAAAAGGACGATTTATTGAACAGAGGTCGGTTTGGACCTCTGTCACTAGCAGCTCGTCATTAATGAAGATCGATTCAATCTTACAGTGGCTGATATGTCAAGTTCAAATTCTGTTTTGGTTTGGTTTAGACTGGAAGTAATCTAGAATCGATTGATATGCATGAACTCACCCTCTGTGGATCGTATAGCCTTCCTATCATTCACTTTAGCCTTTTCTCAACATCCATATCATTTCTCTACCTGTTATCAGTAAGATAGTTTGTGAGTTGTTTACATTCATTTCAGAAATTCGATGGCTGCCAACAAGTTATTTTCTTACTTGTCCCTGTTGTACACAATTATACCCAATCCTTAGATTTAATTTCGATATCTACTAACCCCATTTGCATGTGTAATACTCTTTTATGGCTGATTTTGCAAGTAACGACTGTTACCTTGTGTTATGATAGCTATTCCCTGCATATTCCACTTATGGTCCACCATTTCTTTCTATTATAGTTTGTTTGTTTGTTTTTTTTTCCGTACGCTAACAGATTAACCTCCCCTCTTGTGTACCCCACGGCTGCTGTCCCCCATGTCTGGGCACCTTACACCAAAAATATTGTTGGTACCTATGCATATTGTTCTGCAAGTCACCTGTCATTACTAAATTGGTAAGAACAGGGGGATATGTATTTGTCTAGCGTGGTGATTTTAAACCATTGACAAATAACAGTAGGCATAAAAACCCAGGATTATTCAGCAAAAGTTCATTGCATAGTGCAGCCACTGCATGAGTTGTCCTTGTACATCCAATAACTATCATATTTCAGTTTGCATTATTTACCATTTTATGCATCTTGTTACAACTTCAGTGTTTATGCACCATTGTATATATGGTCCATTATTATATAGTCCTTGTTATGCCCATAGGTTAACACTTTGTATCCCATCATTTTCTAGCATCATCATATTCTGTATACGTATTTTCCTATTATTTGAAACATTGTATCAAGGTGCGCTGCATACACATCTTCATCATTTAGCTTAAATACCATATTTAAGTATATATATACTATCTCATGCATTTAGATTGTATATTGTCTTAGATGCAATTTTCGTCTAATGTGAGCCTAAGCATCCAGACATACACATATACTTTACACTCCTCATTCAATCTGAGTATTGCACTTAAACATATCCATATGTCCATTCCCTATTTAGCTTAAAATATGGCATTTAGAATTTTCTCATGCATGTTCTGTTTACACTTTGGGCATTATAATTCAAGTGTTGTCGCTGACACATCATCATTAATGTTAAATTTTCACTCTCTCCTTTGTATATTGTATCTTCTGTACCAATTCTCATACTTGCAGGACAGTTGGAGGATGTGACTCTTTCTAATTTCATTTTTTTTTTTGCTTTATGTCAGAGATGTAATAATCAATTTGGAATAATATTTACTTTTACTGCTTAGATTAGGATGCATCTCATATAGTTTAATTCCTGCAATATCCTGATTCTATGATTCATATATCTCAATTTTCAAAATTCACCATGGATGAACACGAATGGCACGTGCACCAACTCTTAGAGATTTGATGAACTCGTTGGAATCCATATTTACGGCCCTAGTCGGAATATGGACGAGACCCAGATCCATCATCTTTCTACTAGTCACACTGAGCCTACACTCTTAGGCTATCTTAAAAATGCACATCATATTTCTAAATTGTCAAAATATTGTGAATTAACTTAAGTAAACTCTGAACATATTCATGGCCACAGTCAGAATATGTGAAGTATTTATTTTGACTTAATACACATTTTTCAAACAAATTCCTTAGAAAATCTTTTCAAAGTGCATTCATTCATTCATTTGCATCACGAAATCATTGGTTTTCTCGTGATTTTCTTAAGAAAATTTCATTCTCAAAAAATCGATTTCTCAAGAAACTCTGAGAAATTTTCAAAATCGGTTTTCCCAAGTCAAGTTTTCCACAGTTTTCCCTGGAAAATGTTATTTTCTTAAGAGCTTCAAAAGAGTTTTCCAATCTTGCTCAAGAATCAAAAATCAATTCTCAAGGGTTTTAAGGCTAAGACTCCCAAGATTTCAATTTCCCAAGTTCAGTCTTTCTTCTCCAAAGAGTTTTCCTATAAACTTTCCATCATTTTCCTAAGAAAATTCTCAAAGTCGGAATTTTCCCGAGAAGTGTTTCCTTTTTCAAATGTTCACCTTTTTCTCAAGAATCACTTCTATTTTCCCAGGATTTTCAACCATTCATGATTTTCCCACAACTTTATGAGCTTTCCCGTGATTTCAAAAACCCTTTTCCATCTGAGTTTCCTAAGAAATTGACCTTTTTCTTGAGAAATGTTTTCCAACTCCAAAGATTTCCAAGCATACATCATGTTTTTTTCCAACTTATATTTTACAAAGTCTCATAGCACATGCCTGAATTCTCTGTGCATATAGGATAGAACACAATTTGGATGATTTAACTAAGTCAAGCACAATTTTGGTCCTTGGTTCGATTACCCCTGTTAAAGGCGGCAGGAACGGTCGAACCTCGTACCGACAGGTCGAGCCCCATCCCATGGATTTTCCCGCAATTTTCAAAACAGAGGCGAGTATTTCAAAACAATTCCCAAATCCGGTCAAGTTTGAATCGCGAAAGCATTTCCTTTTTTCTCTTTCGCAAGGAAGAGAAGGCGGAAAAAAAATTTCGCGACGATAACAGGTTTGGCGACCGTGATGGGACCTGTCCTTGTCTAACCTAAATTGTGCTTGACTTAGTTCAATTATCGAAACTATGTTCACAAAATGTCAGCTCTTTACTTTTTATATCATGTGAACCTAGGAGCCTAGATTCTGACCTAGCTGACATTGACTGCATATAGCCTAGGTATGGTTTGGTAGGACTAGATTGAGGAGAAATTTTCATGCTCACATAGACTTAGGTCTAAATACAACTCTCCTTAATTTAGGATCTGAATGCAAACAATGTATGCTTCTTCAAAAGATTTTCAAAAGTCTATCTCTCTAGGACTTAGAGCCCTCTATTTCTTGCATGTGATCATTTTTCAAAATCTCCCTTACCTATCATTACCCGGTCTTCACGTTGCTGGGCTCTCTTCCAGAACCCTAGTTCGGGACAGAGCCTCACAACTGGGTCAACTATTTGGGTTAATACCCCCCTACCACGTACCGCGGGCCATAGTCTGAAGTATATCGGTAGGCGCTCAAGGATGTTGGAAAACCTTACCTTAGAACCGGAGTTGAAATTATATGCCACGTACCTCGGATTTCGATTCAGGTATATCGGCATAACTGGATTGGACAAAGATGATCTGAACCTAGAGTTAGGATTAGGGTCCTACAGCTGTTTTCAAAATGATGCATCTAGAGTCAGCCTTTTAGGGAGTGCTGAATGTGCATAAATGTTTGTGCAGGATGTGATTGTATGTATGATTTTCTTAATTCTTTATATTTCTCAATGTTTTCCAACCCATTAGGCCTTTTTCAAAATATCCTTATTTTCCACAAGGTTTTTTTCTTAAACCCTGGATGATTTTCTCAAATATCCAATTTCTTTCAAAACTCCAGGTGATTTTACATTCTACCTTTCCACTAGATCTCGAATTTTTCAGCTGCATTTATATCCTACCTGCAGAATTTTTCAAAATTTCTCACATTTTCCTAAGTCTCATTCTAAGTCTTCCTTTGTTTTCAGTTCGATGTCATCCAGTCAAGTCGATCCTATCTTTCCTGAAGGTCACATCTCCTACGAGGTTAGACAAGGTCGTCCCGAACATCGAACCCTTAGCACCAGAACTTTCATTCCCCGGTGGTACTATTTCTGGCTAAAAAGCTTTTCCCGAATGTTCCCGGACCATTTGAGCGAGTGCGGGATAGAACTTGCATCAGCAGTCGGAAAACAGACCATCAACGGCAACCTAATCCATGCAATGGCGGAGCGATGGAATCCTCGGACGTGTACCTTCTGGTTCCCATGGGAAGAAATGACCATTTTAATGGATGAATTTTCAGAAATCATGGGGTTACCAGAACCAGCCGGTCAACCAGGCGATCCATTAGAACATCAATTCCTTATCAATGTCAAGGGTTTGGACCCCCGAGATTCATTAGCCCGTATGACAGGCCGCCGATCTTGGCCCCTGATCCAGTTGGACGACAATGAATATGTTGACCTACTTGAGTTGTACCACCAGTACGGGACCTTCATTAAAGTCAGTTCGCTATCCAGGACAGCTAAAGAGAGGATTCATAATGCAATGGTTTTGTGCACTGTAGGATTATCCCTCTTTCCGGGTGGACAAAACTACATGGACATCAAAATAATTCAGCTTATGAGAAGATGGGGAAGTCGGCAGACCAATCGTCTCTCCATAGCCATGGCAGCGCTTGCCTTCCTATATCGTGGTCTGACTCGATTCTCACTGGGAGAATCCATCTTAGTCGAAGGTTGCATCTACGCACTTCAGTCCTGGTTCTTCCAACATGTTCCAGTCTGAGCAAGCTCTTTCAGATACAATGGTCAAGAACTTCTCCCGGTGTCGCAGTACCGAACCATGATCAACAACATTCAAGAAGATGACATAGTTTGGGACTATTTTGATCGGCAATTGTCCCCTCCCAGATATACATACGCTTATGGCAAGCGGTTCAAGTTGCTGGGACCTTTCTTCTGCACTTATTACCAACCAGAGAGATGTGTTCGGCAGTTCTCTCAGAGGCAGCAGTACGTCGAAGCCCGACTATTATCAGGAGCTATGGCAGAGTTCGATCTCACCTCCGCACAATGGTCTGGGGCATATCATTCTGCTCGCTACAGCTGGGATTCTTTTGTCTCCCTTAAAATCTTTCCTGGTCCTAGAATGTCTGCCGACTATCGTGAATGGTGGCAAATTGTTTGTCCTCCCCCTCTTTGTCAAGATCAATAAAATTATATTTTTCTAATTTCAATAAAATTCTCTCTCTTTCTATTGTGGTTTGACGACCTCACTGATCATGCAGAGATTTAGGTACATTTTACATAAAAACATGCATGATTTCATATTAAAATCAATTAAAAAAACCCATTTATATGCTAGGATAGAGCATTTTAATAAAAAAATAAAAAAAATAGAGAAAATAGAGAAAAATAGCTTTATTTTGCAATTTAGTATACATTTTTATATTGTTACTAAAATTGTTTTAGTCTTCTTTATAGAAAGAAAAAAAAAATTATGAAAATAGTAGAGTAGTTATATTTTTAAATCAAATGAGTCTTTTAGCAAATAATTTTTCTTGAAGCTCTTCTTTTCATTTTTGAAAAAAATAACAAACCGGTTTAACAAACCGGTTTGCTCTTTAAAAACCCACGAAGGGGGATTTTCAAATCCGTCTTCTTCTGTACGCATTTCCCTCTTTCCTAACCCCTCCCCTCCACCTCATTCTTCTCTTCTTCTTCTCCTTCTCCCTATTTCTCTTTCTCGTTTCAGGTGGAGGTGCCTTCAATCCGGAGATGGTGTACAGGAGGGGGCCAACTCTTTCCTAACCCTTCTAAGGTTCACGGTGAGTTTTCAGAACTTCTTCTTCTTCTTCCAATTAGTCTTCTTCTTCTTCATTTTATTTCTTTCTTTCTGAATGATAATCTGCATAAGGTTTGAATCTCAATTTGGAAAAAAAAAAAAAAAGAAGAAAACATAAAAAGAAAAAAAAAATTCTGTGAAGGACTCCGGCGATGGACAAGTATTCTGCCGGAATGCTTGTCCTCATGAATAAGTGTTGATGATCAAATTCTTGATCCAGATTTAGTGGATTAGTTTCTTTATATCAGAAAATAAAAAAAAATTAAAGAAAAAAAAAACTCTGTTCTAAGCAGTATCGATCATCTGGATCGATTTCCAGTTTTTTTTTTTCCGGCGATCATTTTTTTTCAAAGCTTATTTCTGGTACTGATCGGAGCTATTGACTGCTGTAAAGAACCTGTCGGAATATGGATACACTGTTTAATTGCCTGAAATCTATGGATCTGCCGGAGATGCTGATCGGAATCACCTGCTTTAGCCGGAATAACTTCACGATTATCGTGAAGATGTGAGTGGTCTCATTCTTGATCCACCGTGAAATTCATTTCACGATTGCTATTTCAGGATTGATACTATTGTTTTTCTCGGTGATAGATTGTTTGAAATTTGATTGAAGTTATGTTTTACTGATTTCTGATGGATGTTACTGATCTCTGATCGCCATTCGTTGAAGTAACTGAATTTTGTTGCTGTTTGAAATACTGGCAAGTGATTGTTTTCCCGGTGAGTTTGATCATTGATCAAGGGAATTCTGGCAAATGTCCAGTTGATTCCCAAGTGATTCCAGCCTGTGTGAGTATTGTTTGATCGAATGGAATCAACCGATTGAGATGTCTTCAATCGATTGAGATGCAAATTGATGAATGTTATTCCCAATTTCTGATCAATGTTTTTTTTTGTTTTCCTTGATCAACTGATTAATCCGGCAACTTAACATTGTGTCTGAGAACTGCATCTCTAGTGAGTCCCTGTATAAGCTGTAAAAAAATTGAGAGTTTCATGCCATGATTAACACAGAGGAATCGTGATTGCTCTATGTTAATTGTGATTTACAACCGAAATTTCTAAACTTTACTGATGATCAATGGTTTCTGGCAAAAGTCTTCCGGCAGATGAAGTTGAGTGAAATCTGGTATTTGTGAAAATAATTTGTGGCAAGAGTGTATTGATTGAAAAGTATTGTGATTGAAGTAAAAACTTCGGTAGATGTTTGAAATATCCATGAATGATATGTTGAGTAAATCCAGTACATATCAATGGCATGAAATGCTAAGTTTCACAGTGTATTTCCTACGAACTTCACTGTTGATTTTCAATAAGTGTCATTGCATGTTTTTATTAAGTGTTAGCTGGAGCAAATTTGAGTTTTGTTGAGAATTGTTGAGTTTTAATTGCTGATGTTTTCGTTTTAAAGAGTATTAGTTCATTAGCTTGTAGTTGTTTAGTTTAATCTACCAATAGTTAGTTGTTAGTTCATTAATAGTTAATAATTAGATTAATCAATTAGTTAGTAGTTAGATTTAATTAGCATCTTTGTAATGATTAGCATTTTATTTTAGGTTAATTAGTAGTTAGTAATCAATTTTTAATTTGAAGTGTCATTTAGATCTTATAATTCTTTAGTATAGTTTTATTCTTTTATTTTGTACTGATCGTGTTCATTTGAATTGTGCAGGATAGCATAAGAGTGGAGCGGAAGCGATTACGTGACACGAAGTACGAAGAATAAAGCTTCTTTTTACTTTTTAGTTTAGAATTAGGAATTTAATTGGGTTTGTAAATATTGCACTTTACGCCCTGTGCTAAGGGTATTCATTTGTTGTAATAGCTAGTTGTTTTTACTTTTCTGAAACATTTTACATTTCAATAATTCAGCAATAAAGAATAGTTTAGAATTGTGTGCTTGAATATGATATATTCCCGTTCCCTGAGTTCGACCCGGTCTCATCCACTAGTGAGAACCGGTTTTTATTATTTGATGTCTGGTTTTCACATGTTTTACATTTAAAAATCTTTTCAAAATTACAACGATTTAAAAGAAGACATCACTCACCTAGGTAACAAGGCACATTTTTGTTGTTTTCTCTTGCAAAAAGAATGGCAACACAATTGTCGTGATTACCCGCGACGACTCAGTCTCTAGTAATGGGATATCTTTTTCAAATTGTCTACCATATTTTCAGCAAATATTTCTACCAAAAGCCAATTCCTTCAGAATCTAATCAGGTTTTTGCCCTGCTGAGAGCATCCATAACACTTGATGGTTTGGACAAGATCAGGCAAAAGAACAATGGCATCTCAGTACTCGTCAGCCTCAGAAGAAGAGATGGGCTCCCCCCGGTCCGAGAGGAGTCAAGAGCAGCAGCAAGAAGACGATGGCATAGACGCTCAAATGTATGCCATGTTCAGAAAAATGATGAATAAAATGATGAATGAGCAGCCCGGGACCAGCTTAGAAAGGAATCCCTTCAGAGAGAAATTCCATAGTCACAGGGATAAGAAGGCTTCTAAAAAGCAAGTTCAGCCTAAATAGATCTCAGACGAAACAAACTCAATTGAAGATACAGATGAAGAATATGAAGTGCCTCCGGTATTTCAGAAGCGAGGCCAAGAACAGAGAAAAAGCCACAAATCAAAGAGCCGGGATAAAGAAGAACCTTTGCAAGCGCAGTTCAGGGAAATGGCTCGAGTTGTTAAGGATCTCCAAGCCTGCGACAAGGGCAGAAAAGTCTTCACCAGTGAAGACTTTTACGACGGATTAGAAGGGGATGATAATCTGGAGAATCTTTCCCGTAAATTCATCAAGTTCGACAGTTCTGGCGACCCAAAAGCTCATCTCGCCACTTTCTTTGCTGAATGCTCGAGGTTCAAGAGGGACAACCGAGCATTGTTTCTATGCTTCCCCCGCAGCTTGGAAGGAGTTGCAGCTAAGTGGTATGCTGAGCATATCAACCCCATCGAGCTCAAAGAGTTCGATAAAGTTGTAAATCTCTTTATTGGACGCTTCTTGTTCAACACAGAGGCACTTCCTACATTGAGTTATCTCTGCAATTTAAGGCAGAATGAAAATGAAAAGGCACGGGACTTTATCCATAGATGGAGATCGGCCTGCAACAAAATGAGAGATCCTATCTCGGAAAGGCATGCATTGTCCCTAATCCTCAACAACTTTTCGCAGCCATTAAGAGGATTGATCTCCACAGCACCATCCCAAACCTTCATTGAGTTGACTGAACGAGCCGAATGGCTCGAGCTGAGTGTGGAAAATGGAGTCTATGAAGGCTTCACATTTTCCAAGAACAACTCCCAAGCTGAGCAGAAGAAGAAAGCTCACTTCGCCTATTCTGCCAACAACAACAGCAGTCGGAACCAGTACAAAGGGCAGAAGAAAGATTACTGCTACAGCTCAGGCAGTTCAAACAACAAAGATCAGAAAGGAAAACCTGCTCCTCAGTATAGCAAGCCTCCTCAGCAGGATCAAGGGCCGAAGCTGCGTGAGAAAACCAAACATGAAGGATGGAGCTATGACAGAAAGTTTACTCCTTTAGACCAATCACTCGAAGATGTGCTTGAGTATATGCTGTCAAAAGAGATGGTCAAGTTGCCTAGATTGGCCGATCCCCCTGTGCCCATGGGAAAGTGGAAAGATCAGTTTTGCAAGTTCCACAGGATGGTGGGACACAACACTGAGAACTGCTTTGTTCTAAAAAACATTGTACAAGATCTTATTGAAAAAAATCTTTTAGTGGAAGGAGAAGAAGAAGAGAAAATGGATATTCTCAATCAACCCTTTCCTCCACACACCACAGCAGTAGTGTCGGCACAACCATTCTTACCGCATGAGCACATCAAGCCGTGTTCTGCACAAGATCTCCAGGTTCAGCATCAGGTGTCAGTGCTACGACAGGCAACTCCAACTTCTAAGAAGATGGACCTAATTTCAGCATTCGGCAAAATAAAAGTGTCGGAAGCACCTGTAAAGTCAGCCCCCAGGTCAAAGGGAACTCCTGACTTCCTCAAGCAAATCATCAAACCTAGGCCGGAAAGTTCAATTCAGTAGCCTCTGACCGCTCTATCCAATGTTTCCATCTTTGACTTGGCCAAGAATTCTAGCAAGCACCAACGAGTACTGGATGATTTGCTCAGAAAGATCAAAGTCAAGCCCAGTACCACTTCTGAAGACATGGCACAGATTGTGAACTCTGCCATGACAAATGCGCCAATCACTTTCTCGGATGAGGACCTTCCAAAGCCTCATTCCTTTCATAATAATGCTTTGTACATTGTCGTTCGAGTCAGAGGAATGACAGTACCGCATGTGCTGGTCGATGAAGGCAGTAGCCTCAATATTTGTCCCGAGATGACAGCGAAAATTTTTCCCTTCCTTGCGGGAGAGAGGGAAAAACTTCCGCAAGTCAAACTTGACCAAAGTTTTGAAAATTGTTTTGAAATACTCGCCTCCCTTATGAAAATAGCGGTAAAATCCATGGGATGGGGCTCGACCTGTCGGTACGAGGTTCGACAATTTCTGCCGCCTTTAACAAGGGTAATCGAACCAAGGACCAGAAGTGCGCTTGACTTAGTTAAATCATCAAAATCATGTTCTATCCTAGATGCACAGAGAATTCAGGCATATGCTATGAAATTTTACAAAATGTAGGTTGGAAAACATGATGTATGCTCAAAAAATGCTTTGGAGTTGAAAAGTATTTCTCAGGAAAAAGATGGAAATCAATCTCTCGGGAAACTCAGATGAAAGGATTTGGAAATCACCAGAAAGTTTATGAGAATGTGAGAAAGTCCTGAGAAAATAAAGAGAATTCTTGAGAAAAGACTTGCAGAGGAACTATTCGTCAAGGAAAATTCAAACTTTAAAAACTTTCTTTGGAAAATGACTAAAATTCATTGGAAAACTTTTTGGAGAAGGAAAATCAAAACTCAGGAAACTGAAATCCTGAGAATATTGACCTTGAAATATTAAAAATCGATTTTGATTCTTGAGAAAGATGAGAAATTCCTTTTGAAAATGAATCTTAAAAAATAACACTTTCCAGAGAAAATCACGGGAAAACTTGACTTGCGAAATCCAACTTCGAAGTTTTTCAGAGTTTCTTGAGGAATTGATTTCCATGGAGTGAAATTTTCTTTGAGAAAATCACGAGAAAAGCAAATGATGCCATGATGCAGATGATCTGAATGTATGAGTACACTTTGGAAAAGATATCCCGAAAGATTTTCTGAGAAATTTGTTAGAAAAATGTGTATTAAGCCAAAGTAAATTCTTCACACATTCTGACTGTGGCCATGAACATGTTCAGAGTTTAATTGATTTAATTCACAATATTTTGCAAAATTGGAAATATGATGTGCAATTTTGAAGATAGCCTATGAGTGTAGGCTCTATGTGACTAGTAGAAAGATGTTGGATCTGAGTCTCGTCCATATTCTGACTAGGGCCGTAAATATGGACTACACCGAGCTCATCAACTCTCTAAAAGTTAGTGCACGTGCCATTCATGTTCATCCACAGTGATTTGGAAATAAAATGCATGAACCACGTAATCACGATATTATAGGAATTCAAAGTATATGAAATGCATCTTAATCTAAGCAGAAAAATAAATATTATTTCAAAGTTTACATTTGATTGTTACATTGTTGGCATAAAACTATATATATATATATATATATATATATATATATATATATATATATATATATATGTGTGTGTGTGTGTGTGTGTGTGTGTGTGTGTGTGTGTGTGGAACCAAGGAGTCAGCATCTTCTAGATATTCCCTACAAATGAGAATTGATACCAGAAATACACCATACAGATAAAAGAAGGTCTTCTAATAATGACAACATGCTAGTGATTATGCTTGAATTGTAGTGTCAAGAATATGAATGGACTATATATGAGAACATCTAAGAACTATATTTAAACTAAATGAGGAATATACATCTATATATACCTAAAGACTTATACGAAACAAAATGTACATGAGGGTATATATGTATATATATATATACATGTATATATATATATATATATATAAATAAATATCTTCATAATTGAAAACGTGTATAATAATCACATTCGTACATGTAACGTACAAAAACACCATACAGGTAATGAGGGTAATACACAGGAATATATACATAACCAGAAGTACATAGGTATATACATGGAAAACTTTAATGCAACATGACAATTTGGATTTCGCAAAAGAGGTTGTGAGATTTCATTGTACTGTGTATCACGCCTCTTTTCTGCCAATGGAGGCTGTATACACGCATTTTGCAGTGGAAAATCTCCAAACTAAGGCAAGGATATAATGTCCTTTTGACATAGTACATGCTATTGTGCTGCTGGACGAGTACAATTGACTATGGTACAGAAAAATCCTTTTGTTCCCCTGTCATCAGCTTAATTTCAGTTATTGAGATAAGTTGATGACCTAAAATAACTAAATACAAAATCTGGGATAATAGGATGGACAACATTCAATTAATATATAAAGGATATTAGGTAAGGATTTACAGGCAGTGGAATTAATACAGGTGCTTAAAGTAGAGGTGTGGAATCACAAATGCAAGATGTATGTGATAAAAAAAAATTCTGAAATATACTAAGTACAGGAACTAACATGATAACCTGCATATGTAAAATGACCAACAAATCACACCTCTTGAACTTATTAAGCTTATAGGATCAGCTTTATCTAAGCTAAAATCAGTCACATAAAACAAGAATATACTAAATCAACAAACTGACATCAATACAGAATTTTATATAACACAATATGTAGGATTGATACAATAAGCAGTAGACACATCAAGGAAAAGAGCTATTTAAATAAAATTGTAACATAGTGACATATATAGTATACATATATATACCCATGGATATGTTACAAAACAAATTGCACAGGGGAGAGTAAGGCTATAACTGGGGTTAGTGTGAGATGACAGTGTGAATATGAAGGGTGCTGGGAAGTGTTAAAGCAGATTATATACTGAGGTACAGAAGCTATGGCTTGGTATGATGGAAATGTAAAAAAAAAAAATGCAAACAATGGCTGAAGTGTTGGAGGTGTGCAACATAGGTGAGGGTGGTGTAGTGCTGGAATGGCTAGTGATGTGGGTGTTAATGATAGGTAAAGAAATGATGCTGCCGTGGAGTGATGTTGTAACAAGTGGCAACAACAGAGAATTAGTGTTGGGCGTTGTAAAGAAAAGAAAAGAAAGAAAGAACATGTAATGGGTATAGATGCCAATGAAGGTGAGTCTAAAAAATAAGTAAATGCTAGAATAACAGCATGCTACATTAGAGTAAAATCTGCAATAGCAGTTACTGAGAAAGTTAAAACCATATGCTGTTTACTATTATTTGAGTTTCTGCAACACAAATTTACTTAACCAATCAAGGCTATTAACTATGGATGCTGAAATAATATTAGTAAAACTATTCAAATACATGCAGATCGGATATTTGCAATCTTGAAACCTATTAGATATTCAAAACAAAGACCATAGGAAATCATGTATAGAGTGATCAACACTAAGAACCAAATTACAGGAAACATGCAGAAATGAACAAACAAGAATTTGGAATATCAAACAAAACAAAAAATGCAATAAAAAAAAACTGAAAAATGACTAAAGAAAATCAAGAACTACAAAACAGGAAATGGAAACATTGGAAAACAGGAAATCAATTTCAAAAACTGGAAAATGAAATCACTAACAACAGGAAATGACTTTAAAAACAAAACAGAAAATGAGATTAAATCTATATTAGAACTAAAACAGTAAATCAGGAAAACAAACAACGCAGAAAAGCAGGAAATCAAGGAAGAGAACAATACAACAATTGAAAACAAGACATTACACAGGAAATTAAAAAAAACTGGACGAAACAGGAAATCAATAGCCGATACATGTTATCCATCGCAAATCCCACTATTATGCTAAAAATGAGGCCTTAAATGGCCCTCCATCAACTCCAGCTAACATACTGCAATAAGGTTTTAATTTAGTAACACAGAACGAGATGAAGATAAAACACAGCCACACGTTACCTTGTAGATCCCCTACTCCAAACGACCTGTAGACAGCAGACGAGGGTCGATTTTCTGCTACTGGGCTGAAAGAAATGAGAAGGAGCCTTGTTGGATCCCCTGCACCAAACGATCTATAGACAGCAGATAAGGGTCGGTTTTCTGCTGCTGGGCTGAAAGGGATGGGTCTCTATCACACGGCCAACCAAGACAAGTTTTGCAATATGGATGGAAGAGAAGGAATCCTTCAGGGGCAAGACTCCACCGCCCAACAGAGGGTACCTCACGACAGAGAAGAGCTTCGGTGGAGAGGCTGAAGGAAGAGGTGAGTCCACCTTCACGATCAACAGTCAATGGAGGGGTTGATCTTCTTCTACTCATGGAGCTCTTCAATCTGGACGGCAGAGACAAAATCCCCAAAGGGGCAAGGCTCCACGGCAGAGAAGCTCCTGCAATAAGAATAGAAAAATCCAGAAATCAATCGACCAGCCCCCCCTCTTTGCATCAAAACGTCCTCTTTTTAAAGCTTTTGAGCCCCTTTTCAAAAAAAATCGCAGTATTCCTTCTGTGGTTTCGTTACAGCCCTTGAAAGTGAAATTTAATTGATTTTGAAAATCTGTCGTTTTCAAAAGGGGACGAAATCTTAGGTCTTTTTAAAATTTTGGTTTATTTACCTAAAGTTTAGGTAAAATGAACCTTTTAGGAAAGTTTGGCTGTGGCGACATCTAAGGTTGTTCTTAAAAAAAAAACGAATAGTGAAACGAAAATGGGAGGTTTTAGGGAAATGCCACCTCAGCCAGATTTAAAATCCATTTGAAAAAAGTTTTATTTTTGTTTGGTTTTTTTTTTTCTGCAGGGAGCTCCAGTAGGGCGCCACCTGTGTGTGGGCCCACTAACTATTTTGTAAGATAAAAAAACATTGAAAAAAATTACAAAGAGGAATTTGCAAAATTGGTGCCATCTTCGGGTGGACCCCGCTTGAAAATAAGAAACATACCTAAGAATCTGAGTGTGATGCTAGTTCAGGGCGGGTCCCACACCATTTATTTGAAAATAAAAAACAAAAGAAATAACTTCTATTTGGAATTTTTATAATACGAGATAAAATTGTGTCTTTTTTCAAGAATTTGGGAGAAAAATGGTTTTTCAGGGCAAAAATATGTATAGAAAAAATGCAAAAATTTTGTAAAGAGATTAAAGTATTTTTGCAAAAAGTTTTGAGATAAAATCTTATAAATTTAAAATTGTGTCCCAAATTTTTAAAATCAGTATCAAAATATCCAGATTGTTTTCCTAAGAAAAACTTTTGTAATTCAAAGTTCTGGGGGTAGAATGGAAAGAATTTGCAAGAAGACCCAGGGTTTTGAAATCAATTTTGAAAAGAGTTAAAACTTGAACCTGGATTGAGGATTTTGAAATCGAGAGTTCTGGACCTCGAAATGACATGCTGTGCAGTGAAATGATATGAAATGTTCATGCAATGATGTGCAAAGACATGTTTCATGAAGTGTCATTTTGTCTCAGTAATTGGAAATTCTAGCTTCTTGTCAAGAATAGAATTTTAAAAATTTGCAGTTTAAAGATGTTCCTGAGCCCAGGTAGAGAAATTTTGAGACTCAGGAATGAAATTTAGGACTTTCTGCAAGGTTCAATCTCAGAAAATGACCATTTTGCCCTTCATTGATTTCGGAGAACTGAAATGTAATGATTAATGGGGATGTCAGGGAGGTGAGTGAAAATTTGGGGTGTTTACAGATGCCCCTCTTTGCTACTAAGCCAACTTACTTGTGGCCGAGCTTAGTGGCAAAGAAAAACACACCAAATTTGGGCTAAATAAAATGCCCCAGTTAGAAGGATCTGACTGGGTATGAGGAAATTAGCCCTGATGAAGATGGTAGATATGAAATGGAGAATGAAGAGGAAAGATTCACTCTATAAGAGCAAAGTTCGGGTTTTTGCCCTTATCCTAGATGGGACAGAAATACCTCGTATGGAACGAAGCTCAGGTTTGACCCTTAACCTGATTGGGGAATGAAATATCTCATAGAAATGAGATTCAGGTTCGTACCCTTAACCTGATCGGGTGGAAAATGGAATACCTTATCAAAGGAGGCTCAAGTTTATACCCTTATCCTGATTGGGCAGAAAATGAAATACCTCTTTGAATGAGGCTCAGGTTTGTACCCTTATCCTGATCGGGCAGAAAAATGAATGGAATCCTCGAAGGAAGAGACCATGATGGAACCTTTGGATTTTGCACAATAAATCCGACAGGGGTTTTTGCAAAAGGAAGGAAAATGGGGTCCCTAAAGCTTGAAAAGGGTTTGATTTTGGGTGTCTCATTGCTGAGACTAAATAGCTTTTGAAATTGCCTTTTGCAAGGAAATGATTGGTGGTTTGACCTCGAACCGAAATTGAACTGCCTATGGTGGGACAATGGGGATACAGGGAAGTGTGCGAATCTGAGAGCTCACGCTCTCAAATTATAAAAGAAGGGAAGGAATCAAGTCCTTAAGAGGGATTTAAAAATTGGTGTCGAGATGTATAAAAAACGGACATCAAACTCTCACTTCACGTCAGGATAGCTAGAAAATATTGTCAAAATGCTGAGAATTTTGTTGTTGATTCAAAGTATTTGAGAATGGTGCACATTGTTGCAAAGATATTCCTCCTTTTCTACCTGAAGTATTACCTCCAAATGAGATTCACTTCGTAGAATCAAGATTGAGAATCCAAATTACTTGTGATTGACCATCTTCAAGAAAGTTATCAATTTCCTTGATATGAACAAGAAAGATAATTTGATATTATGAAAGCAATTGATGAAAGAGTATTGATAATAAAATTTCACAAATCTAAAGAAGATTCTTGATAAATTTGGCAGTTTGATATCCTGGGAGCTTCTCTCATGATAATCTTTCTGCACTCTTTTGACTCTCTTGAGTTTCGGTTACATTCTCCTTTATTTTGGAGATAGCATGACTTTTCTCTCTTTCTTTTTCCTCTCTCTCTCTCTTTTTGAAAATGGTACGTCACAAACTCCTTCAACTTGAAGATGTTTCGATCCTTCTTTGCTCCAGGGTTATCTTGATGATATTGGATTATTGGCTGGAGATCTTTGGATGATAGCTGAAATTAAATATCTTTTAGGGATTGTCGAGAGGTTCATCGCATCTACCTTTACTGCGACAGTGCTTTGGACTTTCCCTGGAAGGATCCATCACAAACTCCAACATCTTGGAGATGTTTCAAATCTTCTTTGGCCCCGGGGGTCTACTTGCTTAATTCGCCTTCATCTTGACGACAAATGAGAGATCCCTTTTGCGGATATTTAATTGCAGTTTAGGTGATTTTGAGGAGACAGGGTTTTGGGTAAATGCCCTCTTTTTCTAGCGCTCGGGATATTTCCACTGCCTCATTTTCACAAGAATGGTGTTTAAAGATGTGCCATAACTGCGATCAATATCAATCACCTATGGCTTTGCAATAACCTTGAATTTTCTTTTCTGGCCATATCGAGGGTTTTTCCTTCATCCTTTTGGTTGGCCAATAGAAAGAATTTGAATTTTGAATCTCTTTTCACAAAAGTTTTGCCTCTTTTGAAGTAATGCTGAAGGTATACTGCGGTAAAGATTTATGCAATAAAGATCCTAAAATCAACAAATAATTTGATTGACAACATGTTTTTGAAATCCTTGGTAAAAGAGAGTATTTGATGGTCGGCTCAACACATCCATGACAAAAATTCTCCTCTCTTTTTCCCCAAAAAGAGAGACTCAGGCTTAGCCCTTACCTGAATGGGAAATGAAAAATACTCCTCTCTTCCCTGAAGAGGAGGTGTTTGCAAAATGAACATTCGAAGAGAAATTAAGCTTTCGTCAAAGCTCCCTAATATTAGGCTTCTCTTATGGAAAGGGGGCCGATAATAGTGAGGTCGGAAAATTGGGTCATGAAGGAACGAGTCTATCACACTCTCCCTAAAAAGCGGGTCCTCCATGACAAAAATGACCTAGTAGGAAAATTAGGGGGCCACAAGAAAAGCGAGTCTCTGTCGAGCTTCTCCCTTTAAAAGGGTTCCTTGTGTGAAATTGGAAATTGTTTTGCAAACGGTTCACAAAGATGCGAGTCCCTTCTAACTCTCCCTAAAAAGAGGCTAAGTGAACGAATTTGGATAGCATGCGAAAAGAACGAGCTCCCTCGAACTCTCCCTATAAAAAGGGTCGAGAAAATGATTGAAATTGGATATTGGGATTGATTGACCCAAAGTTCAAAAATGATTGAAATAGACATGGTAACCCGAAGGTTTGAAATTGGATGACCTAACGGTCGAAATTGAGAATTGGTTGACCCACAGGTCGAAATTGTGTGACCCGGAGGTCAAAATTGAAGATTGGATGACCAGAAGGTCGAAATTGGAAATTGGTTGACCCGAAGGTCGAAATTGTGTGACTCGGAGGTCAAAATTGAGAATTGAGTGACCCGAAGGTCGAAATTGAGAATTTCGTAATTGGAATTAAGAATTGGAAATTGAGTGACCCGAAGGTCAAAATTGAGGAATTGAATGATCTAAAGATTTAGATTGGAAATTGGTGAGCAAAAGGTCAAATTTGAGAAATTGATTGGCCCTGAGGATCGAAATGACTTGGATCAACATAGGAGAATAAATGGCTCGAGTCAAAGCTTGAATAAGGTAATGAGATCACGAGTCAGAACTCGGATCAGCAAAAGAGAATGAAGGGCTCAGGTCGGAACTCAAACAAAGTAAAGAGATCACGAGTCGGAACCCAGATCAACAAAAGAGAATGAAGAGCTTGGGTCAGAGCTCGAACAAAGTAAAGAGATCACGAGTCAGAACTCGGATCAACAAAGAAGAATGAAAAGCTTGAGTCAGAGCTCGAATAAGGTAAAGAGATCACGAGTCGAAACCCGGATCGACAAAAGAAAATGAAGAGCTTGAATCAAAGCTTGGATAAGGTAGAGAGATCACGAGTCGGAACTCAGATCAACAAAGGAAAATGAAGAGCTCGAATCAGAGCTCGAATAAGGCAGAGAGATCACGAGTCGGAACTTGGATCAACAAAGGAAAATGAAGAGCTCGAATCAGAGCTCGAATAAGGTAGAGAGATCATGAGTCGGAACTCGGATCAATAAAGAAAAATGATGATTTGGAGGAAAACCCGAGTCAAAGCTCGGTTTTTCGCAGAAAAAAATAATTTGAAGGAAAACCAGAGTCGGAACTCGGATCTTCAAAGGAAAGTAATTTAAAGGAAATCTCGAGTCGAAACTTTGATCTTCAAAGGAAAGTAATTTAAAGGAAAACCCGAGTCGGAACTCGGATCTTCAAAGGAAAAAGGATTTAAATAAAAACCCGAGTCAGAACTCGGTTTTTCAAAGGAAAAATAATTTTGAGAGAAAACCCGAGTCGGAACTCAGTTTTTCAAAGGAAAAATATAGACCAACTTGAAAGTTGGATTTTGAAAATGTACCAGTTCGTGCACTGGTTTTTTTTAAATAATACCAGTTCGAGCACTGGATTTTGAAATAATACCAGTTCGAGCACTGTATTTTGGTTCAGTACTAATGTTTGTTTTCAATTTTGAATAACAATTAGGAATTGTGATGGGACTGTTTGTCGAAATCCCACTACTGAACAAATTGATATTAATGTAGTTGAATGCAAATGAATGCAAATTGGTGCACATGAATGCAAAATTGTGTAAAATGAGAGATTTGTTTATCCTGTCTGCATAGAGAACCAAAATTTTAAAAATGCCCCAGTGTAACTGGGAAAAGAAAGTTTGATCCTTATTGAAGGAAATAGGGGGATTACAAAGGAAGAATAGATGCTTCAAGTATAGAACTTTTTCAAGTGTCGAGCATTAATGGGATGTGACAATTCTACCCCATCGGCATTGATGAGCCGATATGAGTTGCAGGGTAATGCTTCTTTGACAACATAGGGACCTTCCCAATTTGGCGACCATTTGCCACTGGGATGATGCTTGAGATAAGCTGTGGATCGAAGTACTAGATCATTGACTTTGAATCTCCTTTTGATGACAGACTTCGCGTACTGCCTGGCTATTCTTTGGCGATAGGATTGAGCATGCTCTACTGCTTTTAGCCTTCTCTCGTCGAGCAAGTCTAGTTGTACCAATCGCTGCTGCTGGTATTGATCAAGAGGTAGTTCTAGAAGTGAAGCAAATTTTAAAGCGGGCTTCTGAACATGTAACGACAATACTACTTATGTTTCATAGACCAATTCTGATGGAGTAACATTTGTTGAAGTGTGAATGGTGGTCCGATAGGCCCAAAGTGCATCGTGGATCTTCTCATGTCAGTCGCGGCCTGTTTCTATGGTTCGCTCCAAGATACAGATTAAGATCTTGTTGGTGGCTTCTGCCTGCCCATAACCTTGAGGATAATAAGGAGCTAAAAAATGATGATAGATTTTAAACTTTGAGTAGAATGTCTTCATCCTTTCATTCTTGAAGTGACTGCCATTATCTGACACAATGTCATGCAGGATGCCGAAACGGCAAAGTATGCTCTTGTGAATAAAAGAGACCACGTGTCGGCCTTCTACTGTGCAGAGAGTGATAGCTTCTACCCACTTAGTGAAATATTCTGTTGCAACAAGGAAGTATTTGTGGTCATTTGAAGCAGAAGGAGTGATGGGACCTACGACATCAAAGGCCCACATAGAGAATCTCCATGGAGAAACAACAAATTGCAAATATGTTGCTGGAGCATGAATAGAAGGTGCATGTATCTAACATTGAAAACACTTCTTCGCAAAATGGTAACAGTCTTGTTGCATAGTTTTCCAGTAAAAACCTGCTCTGATGATCTGCTTGACAAGGGTTTGGTTGCCGACGTGGCCACCACAAATGCCTTCGTGTGCTTCTCGCACGACATCTTTGGCTTCATCTTCGTCTAAGCATCTGGAATACTCTGAACTGAATCCATGACGATAAAGAACATTAGCCAAAATGAAATATCGAGTAGACATTTTTATCATCGCAAAATTTTTACTTTTGCAAATCAAACTGACCTTTGAAAAGTTTTTGAAAATAACTCGCCTCCGTTTTAAAATGCGATAAAATTCCGTAGAATGGGACTCGCCTGTCGGTATGAGGTTCAACCGTTCCTGGCGCCTTTACCAGGGGTAATTGAACCAAGGATCAATTTACTGCTTTGCTCTGTTCAACTTGTCTAAACCATATTCTAATTCCTAAATGCACAAAGAATCAGGCATGTGCTATGAATTTTTGAAAATGCATATTTGAAAACATGATGTTTGCTTCAAAGATTGGAAAATATTTGGAAGATTCTTGGAAAATAAACTCTTTAAAAATTGTGAATTATTTTTGAGATGCTGTATTTGAGAAAGTGAAAATCGATTTCTGAAGAAATATAAGGATTTTTGTGAAAATCGATTTTGAGAAATGTGAAATAACTTTGAAAAACTCGATTTCTTTGAATTCAAACTTTGAAATTGAAAATCTAACTTAGAAAATCGAATTTGGAACTTGGGAAATACTTGAAATATCATTGGCAAATCCATATTTTGAGAAAATCGATTTTTTTTTAATAAGACTTAGGAAATTTTGAAGAAAATGATTTCTCTGAATTGAAATTTGAATTGGAATTGGGAAATGCATGAAATGAATGAATATGATTTTGAGAAATTAAGAAAAACTCTTTGTATTTTTAAGAAATGTAGTGCATTTTGAAGTTAGCCTAAGAGTGTAGGCTGAATGTGGCTAATGTGAAGATCATAAATCTAGATATCCTTCATATTCTGACTATGACCATAAATACGAATTCCACCAAGTTTATAAACTTCATAAAAGCTAGTGTATGTGCCATTTGTGTAGACCATAGTGAGTTTGAATATGCATGAATCATCATCCATCACACATTGACATTATTTAAAAAAATAAACTATATGCAATACTGCCTAAGCTAACCAGAAAATGTAAATTCTTATTCCAAAGTTTAATTTAATTTACATCACTATTGAAATTTAAATACATGAAAAATAAAGTCTTCAATGTACCTGCAAAACTAGAAAACTTTGTTAGTGAAAATATGTTGGCTTTTCTAGATTTATCCAGCAATATCAGAAAATTGTTGGATTTTGCTAGATATAAGCCTTTTTGCCATGATTCCCTTAAATCAAAATGATAAAATATGAAATAAAATTGAATAAATAAGGAAGATAAGATATAAAATTTCGAAATTGGGGTCAAAATGACCAAAATACCCCTAATAACAAGACTATGGCCTTGAAATTAGGGTTTTTAGAAATATATTTGGTAAAATGCAAGTTTTGAAATACAAATGAGAATAAATCAAACTAAATATGCTATGACATGATTAAAAATATGAAAATTAGGGTTAGGAATTTCGAAATTGAGGTCAAATGACCAAATTGCCCCTGATAGCAAGACTATGGCCTTGAAATCAGGGTTTTTAGAAAATATTTTGGTAAAAACTTAGGTTTTATGCACTAAATGAAATCAAATGAGCATCAAATTAAACCTAAAGCATCCTAATATGATTATTAATATGATTAAACCCTAAAAATATATGCTTATGTACGAAAATCCAAGAATATCACAAATTTTGTGATTTTTGCAGTGTTTTGGAATTCTTCGGGTGCCCTGTTTTGCAATTCAAGTCATTCAAGCATCAAACGGATTCTAAAAATCCTCAAAATTGGTACCTGCACTTGGTATAACCCTAATATCAAATTAGAATTATAAAAATATTTTTTTGGCATTAAATTAATCCGAAAAAGGCATCAAACCCTAAAAATATGTTATTTTTAACCTAGTTCACAAATCAGTCTCAGTCCAAGACCCAAACCAGGGGTCAAACCTCCATGGAAATCTATGAAATTTTACAGAGAACAAATAGACAGGAAAACAGAACTTCTCTTTATTACATATTTGAAAAATCTTTTAAAACCAGGGAGATACCCATCCTACAATCCGGACTTGAATATATTGATTTTAACTTTGGTCCTGACTGATACTTTCAATTGAAAATTCCGGGATAAATAGCAAGGCTAATTCAAAATATCTTAGATTTTAACAGTGAACAGTTGCCAGAAAAATAACAATACTCACTTTTTACAGATCATGAATCGGATCTGTAGTTTGGGATTTATAAACAACACAAGTCTAATTAGGGTTTTGGAAAACCCTAACGAGTTTTCAATTGAAAATCAGAGTCTCTGACAGAGGAAAACTACTAAACAGTAATAAAAAATTCTGAAAATTTCACAGTAGCTAGATCTAATCAATATAAATCCATGGCACTTTACATATCTAAAATCGGATATAAGATGAGAAAAATATCATCACAGCAAGTTACCCTCTTGATTTTAACAACGATTTTAAAGTTTTAAAAACCTGATTTGATGTCTGATTTTTTTGACAGGGTTTCCGAAGTCCAAAATCTCTGATTTTTTTACAGTAGATCAATAACATATTCATGCATCACATATAAAAATTCAGAAATAAACAACGAATATTTCAATCTGAAACAGCATGCTTTTTACTGTTCTAAACTAAAAAACACACAGAAATCTAAGAAACTTAAGAAATCATGCATTAACTAATGAAAAACAATAAAATAAACCATAAAACAGTAAATAAAAATTATTTCTATGCTGGAAAACATAAAATAAACATGAATAAACAGATAAAAAAATAAAATACAGGGAATCCATGGCTGGAATTTGCTTTCACCTTTGAAATCATGAATTTAACCCATTTAACGGGTAAATCTCACGTTTCGTCGGTTAAGAACATGAAAAGCGTACCTCTCATCGATTCTAATGGATTATAATCCTTGAAATCACCCTCAAACTGAGTTAGATCATCTTCTTGGGTCGATTTTGGGGTTCTTGGATGAAATCCATGGTTAAATCCATGAACACAAGAGTTTCCATGGTGAAATCTATTGAAAAATCATAAAAACTAATAAAATAATAATAAAATAATATTAAATAAACTCACCTTGGGGCTGCAGCTGCAATGGAGGAAGGTGGAGGTGCTGGAGAGGAGAGAGAAGCCACGAAAATTTGAGAGAAAAAGAGCTTCCTTTTGACCCCCTTTAGGTCCCCTATTTATAGATTTTCAAAAAGTCACTTAATTAGGGTTAATTAAGAGGTTTTTCATTTTTTTCAGGACTCTTTCTAATAAATCCACTAAGGGCAACGATTTTTTGTGGTTTCCTAACCCTAAATGAACTCTAACTAAACCTTAATTAACACCTAATTAAACCCTAAAGAGTCCAAATGTGGCACCACCTAGTATGGACCCACATTTGGTTTTTAAAACTTGAATTTAAAACCTTTAAAAACCAATGGTTTAAAACTTAAATAAAATGAAATTTTAAAATTAATTTTGACTCCTCTAAACTCCTAATCTAACTAGGACAATGACTAACCCAAGTCTAACCTTGACTTACTCGAATATGGCGCCACCCCGAGTGGGCCCTACTTGAGTTTTTCAAAAAGCGATTTTAAAACCTGAAATTGAAAGCATTTTCAAAAGGATTTTCAAAAACAATCTTGAAATTAAAAGTTTTGAAATTGCATAGGGTTCTAACTGGGTTAGAACTTCTCTAGACATGGTGCAAACTGAGTGGGCCCACATCGAGTTTTGGAAATTTTGAAATAAACACTAAAAATGGCTTTGAAAAAGGGTTAAAATCGACATTTGAAATTCAAGATTTTTGAAAATAGGGTCTCAAGCGAACTGAAACTCCGAATTAGAGTCCTGAACTCTTAGGACTCTGAGATTTTAAATTTTAGAATTCAAATGTAAAATTTTTTGAAAGATTATATCAAGAAATGATGAAATAAGTCGGAAAACACAATCAGAGTTAGACTCTTAACTCGACCGAACTCTAAAATAGAGTTTTGAACTAACTGGACTCTGTAAAATGACCTAAATTTCGAAAGCAAACGGAAAAGATTGAAAATGGAAGTAAAACTGACTTCAAAATAGACTCCTGACCGGATCAGGACTCTGAGACAGAGTCCTGATCGGACTGAAACTTTCAAAATTTTGAGAAATTTGATGAATAGAGGAATTCAGAAGCGACACCACCTCAATGGGTCTCATCTGTGAATTGAAATCGATTAAAATTTGAATTTGGAATGAATCCAGATTGTTTCCTTGAGAAAATATTTCGAAATATAAAGTCCTGGGGTTGGAAAATGACAGAGTATTGAATAAAAACCCAGGTTTTGAAATTGATTTTGAAATAAAAGCTTTACAATTCAAATCTGGATTGAATGTTTTGAAATAGGAGTGCTGGATCTCGAAAATGAGATGCAATGCTATGCAATGACATGCAATGCTATGCAGAATACATGCAATGATCTGTAATGACTTATGAAATGGACAAACACTAGATGAGGGTAAAAAAAATTTGGGGTGTTTACAGATGCCCCTCTTTGCTGCTAAGCCGGTTGAAAGCCGAGCTTAGTGGCAAAGAAAACACACCAAATTTGGATTATAAAAATGCCCCAGTTAGATGAATCTGACTGTGTATGAAAGAATTAGTTCAAGTGATGATGATAGATATGAAATGAAGAATAAGGAGAAAATTTTACTTCGAAAAGAAGTGAGATTCAGGTTTTGCCCTTAACCTGGATGGGACAAAAAATACCTCGTGTAGAAACGAAGCTCAGGCTTAACCCTTAACCTGACCGGGTTGAAAATGGAATACCTCATCAAAGGAGGCTCAGGTTTGTACCCTTGACCTGATTGGGTGGAAAATGGAATACCTCATCAAAGGAGGCCCAGGTTTATATCCTTAACCTGATTGGGTGAAAAAATGGAATACCTCATCAAAGGAGGCTCAGGTTTATACCCTTAACCTGATTGGGTGGAAAATGGAATACCTCATCAAAGGAGGCCCAGGTTTATACCCTTAACCTGATTGGGCAGAAAATGGAATACCTCATCAAAGGAGGCTCAGGTTTGTACCCTTAACCTGATCGGGTAAAAAAAAGATGGACGGAATCCTCGAAAGAAGAGACCGTGATGGAACCTTCGGATTTCCGCACAATGAATCCGATAGGGGTTTAGCAAAAGGAAGGAAATTGGGGTCCCTAAAGCTTGAAAAGGGTTTGATTTTGGGTGTCTCATTGCTGAGACTAAATAGCTTTTGAAATTGCCTTTTGCTGAAATTGGTGGCTTAACCTCAAGCCGAAATTGGACTGTCTATGGTGGGACAGTGGGGACACAGGGAAGTGTGCGAATCTGAGAGCCCGTGCGCTCAGATTATACTAAAGAAGGGAAGGAATTCTTGAAAACTCCCGTTATCAAGTCCTTAAAAGGGATAACAACTAATGTCAGGATGCGCCAAAGATGAACCTCAAGCTCTCGCTTCACGCCAGGATAGCTAGAAAATATTGTCAAAATGTTTAAAATCATTGTTGATTCAAAATAATTTAAAATGATGCACATTGTTTTGAAAGTGTTCCCTCTTTTCTACCTGAAGTATTACCTCCGACTGGGCTTAACTCCGTAGAATCAAGATTCGAATTCAAGTTGCTTGCGATTGGCTTTCTTTCAAGGAAGCTATCAATTTCCTTGATATGGACGGGAAAGAAAGTATTCTTGATATTGCGAGAGCTATTGGTGAAAGAATATTGATAAAAGAATTTCACAAAATTAAAGAAGATTCTTGATAGATTTGTCAGTCTGATATCCTGGGATTCTTTTCTCATGACTCTCTTTTTAGCAGATTGGAGCTCTCTTGGATTTTTTGGGAATTACATCATCCTTCATTTTGGAGATGTCCTGACTTTTCTCTCTTTTTTTCTTGGGAAGGGTACGTCACAAACTCCTTCATCTCAGAGATGTTCCGATCCTTCTTTTCTCTCAGGGATTATCTTGATAGTTATTGGCTCATTGGTTGAGAATCTCTTGATGATAGCTGGAATCAAATATCTTTTAGGGTTTGTCGGTAGGCTCATCACACTCGCCTTCATCTCGACGATGATCTGAACTTTCCCTAGAAGGATCCGTCACAAACTCCGTCATCTTGGAGATGATCTAAATCTTCTTTGGCCCCGGGGGTCGACTCGCTTAATTCGCCTTCATCTTGACGACAATTGAGAGATCTCTTTTGCAGATATTTATTGCAGCTTAGGTGATTGAGGAGATATGGAGATTGAGTGGATTTTTCTGTATCACCCAGGATATTTCGACTGCTTTATTTTTCCAGAAAGGTCTTTAAAAATGTGCCATTAACTGCGATCAATATCAATCACTTATGGCTTTGCAACAACATTGAATTCTCTTTGCTGGCCATATCGCGGATTTATTCTTCATCCTTTTGGTTGGCCAATAGAAAGATTTTGAACTTTGAATCCTTTTTCGCGAAAGCATTATCCTTTCGGAAGTAATACTGGAGGTATTCTGAAGTAATAATTTTGTGCAATAAAGATTTTTGAAATCAACAAATATTTAATGACAAATTGGCAAAACTTTCTTGAAATCCTTTTGTGAAAGTGAGCATTTGAAGCACAATGCAACACATCCATGACAAAAATTCTCTTCTCCTTTCCCCAAAGGAGAAGATTCAGAAATTAGAATTGGAAATTACTCCTCTCTTCCCTGAAGAGGAGGTGTTTGCAAAACGAACTTTCGAAGAGAAATTAAGCTTTCGTCAAAACTTTCTAACATTAGGCTTCTCTTATGGAAAGGGGGCCGGAATTGATGAGGTTGGTAAATTGGTCATGAATGAACGAGTTCATCACACTCTCCCTGAAAAGAGGGTCCTTCATGATGAAATGGCCTAGTCTGAAATTATGGGGCCACAAGGAAAGCAAGTCTCCGTCGAGTCTCTCCCTATAAAAAGGGTTCCTTGTGTGAAATTGGAATTTTGTTTTGCAAACAGTTCACAAAGACACGAGTCCCTTCAAACTCTTCCTGAAAAGGGGCTAAGTGAACGAATTGGATAGCATGCGAAAAGAGCGAGCTCCCTCGAACTCTCCCTATAAAAAGGGTCTCTCGCAAGAGAAAATGATTGAAATTGGTATTGGATGACCAAAAGGGTTAAATTTTGGAAATTGGAATTTTGAAATTTGATATTTGAAATTGGAAATTTGGAAATTGATAATTGGAAATTGGAAATTGGAAATTGGAAATTGGAAATTGATAATTGGAAATTGGAAATTGGAAATTGGAAATTGGAAATTGGAAATTGGAAATTGGAAATTGGAAATTGGAAATTGGAAATTGATAATTGGAAATTGGAAATTGATTGACCCGAAGGTCGAAATTGTGAATTGGTTTACTGAGAATGACATGGGTTCTATAGGGATTCAGCCTAAGAACGACATTGGTTCAATTGAGAACGGCGTTGGTTCACTGGTAACGACATGGGTTCTGTAGGGATTCGACCTACGAACTATCTATTCCATAGGGATTTAACCTAAGGATCATAGTTTAAGAAGGAATGATTCCAACTTATGAGCTTTGAATGGACCAGGTGCTAAACTGGGTTTTTGAAAGAAGATTCGAATCGGAATTCAACTCTTCAAGGAAACTAGATGAATTGGATTTTGAAAGAGAATTCGAGTCGGAACTCGGATTTTCTAGACCAACTCTGAAAGAAAACTCGAGTCGGAACCCGAATCTTTGAAGGAAAACTAGGTCCATTATGGAAGGAAAAGAAATCCGAGTCGGAACTCAAATCCTGAAGGAAAGGGAGATCAATTTGGAAGGAGAAGAAATTCGAGTCGGAACCCGAATCCCGAAGGAAACTAGATTAACTAGAAGGAAAGAAGATTCGAGTCGGAACTCAGATCCTGAAGGAAAACTAGACCGGTTAGAAGGAAAAGGAATTCGAATCGGAACTCGAATTCCTGAAGGAAAACTAGGTTAATTAGAAGGAAAGGAAATTCGAGTCGGAACGCGAATCCCAAAGGAAAACTAAACCGATTAGAAGGAAAAAGAAATTCGAATCGGAACTCGAATTCCTGAAGGAAAACTAGGTTAATTAGAAGGAAAGGAAATTCGAGTCGGAACTCGAATCCTGAAGGAAAACTAGGTTAACCAAAAGGAAAGAAGATTCGAGTCGGAACTCGAATCCCAAAGGCAAACTTAAACCGGTGTGGAAGGAAAGGAAATTCGAGTCGGAACTCGAATCTCAAAGGAAAACTAAATTAGTGGACATTGAATTTTAAAGTGTACCAGTGCAAGCACCGGATTTTGAAAATGTGCCAATACAAGCATTATGTTTTGAAAAATTACCAGTACGAATACCGGGTTTTGGAAGATTACCAGTACGAGCACTAGATTTTGGAAGGTTACCAGTACGAGCACTAGATTTTAAAAGGTTACCAGTACGAGCGCTGGATTTTAAATGGTTACCAGTACGAGCACTGGGTTTTTAAAGGATACCAGTTCGAGCACTGTACTTTAAAAGGCTACCAGTACGAGCACTGGATTTTGGAAGGATACCAGCATGAGCACTGGATTTAAAAAAAACTACCCGCACGAACGCTGGGCTTTGAAAAAGTCTGACCAATGAATACTGAATTTAGAAAGTTCGACCAGTAAAAACAGATTCAGGAAGTTCGACCAGTGAAAACTGGATTTAAGAAGTTCGACCAGCGAAAACTGGATTCAAGAAGTTCGACCAGTAAAAACCGGATTTAGGAAGTTCGACCAGTAAAAACCGGATTTAGGAAGTTCGACCAGTGAAAACCGGATTTAGGAAGTTCGACCAGTGAAAACCGGATTTAAGAAGTTCGACCAGTGAAAACTGGATTTAGAAAGTTCGACCAGTGAAAACTAGATTTAAGAAGTTCGACCAGTAAAAACCGGATTTAGGAAGTTCGACCAGTGAAAACTGGATTCAGGAAGTTCGACCAGTGAAAACTGGATTTAAGAAGTTCGACCAGTGAAAACCGGATTTAGGAAGTTCGACCAGTGAAAACCGGATTTAAGAAGTTCGACCAGTGAAAACTGGATTTAGAAAGTTCGACCAGTGAAAACTGGATTTAAGAAGTTCGACCAGCGAAAACTGGATTTAAGAAGTTCGACCAGTGAAAACTGGATTTAGGAAGTTCGACCAGTGAAAACTGGATTCAGGAAGTTCGACCAGTGAAAACTGGATTTAAGAAGTTCGACCAGCGAAAACTGGATTTAAGAAGTTCGACCAGTGAAAACTGGATTTAGAAAGTTCGACCAGTGAAAACTGGATTCAGGAAGTTCGACCAGTGAAAACTGGATTTAGAAAGTTCGACCAGTGAAAACTGGATTCAGGAAGTTCGACCAGTGAAAACTGGATTCTGAAGAATTACTAATTGATTTTGATGGAAAATTTTCAGTCTTCACCCTCACGACGACTCGGACAACTGTCGGGGTCTCAGGATTTATCCCTTATCCTGAATGGGTAATCGATGCAAATGCAAATTGATGCAGATGAATGCGAATGAATGCATGCAAATGCAAATGAATGTAAATGGGTGCACATGCATGCAAAATGAGAGATTTGTTTGATCTTGCCTGCATACAGGATGTTTTGAAGACAATTTTTAAAATGATGCCCCAGTGTAATGGGGGAGCAAGATATTGGATGAAAGGATAAATAATTGATATTTGAGGAATGTTCTCTGAAGATAACAGTGGAAAAGATTGACGATGTGCTTCTTGATGAATTCGGGAGACACTCTGAAAGAGGTTACTCCTTGTAAAAAGACATTTTGTAAAGAAGGAGAAATACAAAAGATGATGCCAAACTATGAGGAAGATTGATAATTTTATTGATGAAAGAGATGAGACCATGCCATCCATACAAAATGACGAAAGCAAAATGCAAGAATGAAAGAGTGATGGCCTTGTCGCTCTTAAGGGGCTGATGAGCTGGTTGCTTTATCTTTTTCTTTGCCTTCCATAAGGATATTTTTATCGATATAGTCTTGAATAATATTCCTGAGAACGAAACAGTACTCGGTATCATGCCCCATGGCCCGATGAAACTTGCAGAATTGATCTTTAAATCTTCCCCTAGTGATAGGAGGATCATCGACTCTTGGGAGCTTAATCATCTCTTTGGCCAACATATATTCAAGGATTTCTTCACGCGGTTGATCTAGGGGAGTAAAGTCACGTTTAAAACTCCAGTTGTCGTGCTTCGACTTTTCTTGAGGTCTCGACCCTTGCTCAAAAGATCGCTGAGGTTGCTTATCATACTGGGGAATCGACTCACCTTTTTGCTCATTTTTGTTGGGGTCTGGTCCCCCTGGGCCAGAGCTGTGATCTTTCACATTTCCCTTATAATGGTTCTTGTTGTTGCTGGTAGAGTAGGTAAAATGGGTTTTCTTGTTAGATTCCTGCTGACTGCTGCTTTTGGTGAATATGAAACCCTCACAAGATCCATTTTCCATACTCAACTCAATCCATTCAGCTCGTTCTGTCAGTTCTATGAAGCTCTTCGATGGAGATGTAGAAATCAGTCCCCTCTGGGGTTGCGAGAAGTTGCTCAGGATCAAAGATAGTGTGTGTCCTTCTGCTATTGGCTCACACATCTTATTGCAAGCGGATCTCCATCTGTGAATGAAATCCCTGGCCTTCTCGTTTTCCTTCTGCCTCAGACTGCAGAGATGACTGAGAGTCGGGAGTGCTTCAACATTGAATAAAAAGCGCTCAATAAACAAATTGACCACTTTATCAAACTCTTTCAGCTCTATGGGATTAATATGCTCTTAATACCATTTTGCTGCAATACCCTCCAGACTGCGAGGGAAACCAAGAAATAAGGCTCGGTTATTCCTCCTGAACTTGGAACACTCTGCAAAGAAAAGGGCGAGGTGTGACTTTGGGTCACCCGAACCATCAAACTTAATGAATTTCTTGGGGAGGTTATCGAGATCATCATCCCCATCCAGTGCATCATAGAAGTCTTCACTTGTAAAGACTCTTTTGCCCTTGTCACGGGCTTGAAGATCCTTAACCATCTTCATCACATCTTTCAGTTGTGACTGCATAGGGTCGTCAACAGACTGATTCTTGGATTTGTAGGCCGACCCCTGCCCCTGAGTCGACCTTTTGAATTCTTGCTTGTTTTCATACTCTTTGTCAGTATCATCTGCTGATTCTGACTCATCAGATATTTCCTCGTGACGACTCTGCTTTTTGCTGATCTTCACATTCTTGACGGCATGACCCTTATCTTTCTGTTTGGTCTGAATTTGCTCAGTACTGGCCTCAGCTTGCTCTGCCAGCATCTTGGTCATCATTTTTTTTAACATGACGTACATTTGGGGATCGATGCCATCATCCGCCTGCTGACCCTGACTCTGGATTGATCGAGGTGAGTCCATCTCTTCTTCTGAAGCTACTGAGTACGCGACACCTTCAACTGATGTGGTTTTCTTTCTGGATCTTGTATGAACCATCGGGTATCACAAATTTTCTCTTGGATATTGCTGATGCTCTCTGCAAGGCAGAACTGATGGTTAGACTTCTGAAGGAAATTTGGTTTGGAGGAAAATATTTGTTGAGAATTTTGGTAGACAATTGAAATAATATCCCATTACTAGGGATTGAGTCGTCGCTGGGATTACGACAATTGTGTTGCTATTCTTTGCAAGATAAACAACTGAAAATATGCTTTGTTACCTAGGCGAGGTCGTCAAACCAAAGTGAAATGTAAAATAAAGGAATTTTATTAAGGGGGAAAACATGATTTTATCAATAATACACTTGACAGAGGGGAGGGGGAGAGACAATTTTTCACCACTCCTGATAATCAGAGGACACTCGAGGACCAGGAAAAATAGTGAGAGTGACAAAAGAATCCCAGCCATGTCTGGCAGAATGATATGCTCCGGACCACTGATTTGATGTGAGATCGAACTCTGGCAAGACCCCCGATAGTGGACGAATCTCTACACATTTTTGTCTCTGAGAGAACTGCCTGACACACCGCTCTGGATAGTAGTATGCGCAGAAGAATGGACCAAGTAGCCTGAACCGCTTGTCGTATGCATAAGTGTATCTAGGAGGTGATTCCTGACGATCAAAGTAGTCCCATACGACTTCTTTCTCCTGAAGTTTGTCGATCAGGAACCGGTATCGCGCAACTGGAAGAAGCTTTTCACCATTGTATCTGAAGGAACTGGCTCGGACTGGCACATGTCGGAGGAACCATGACTGCAAGGCATAGGTGCACCCTTCGACTAGGATCGACTCTCCGAGTGTGAAGCGGGTCAACCCTCGGTATAGAAAAGCGAGTGCGGCCATGGCAATGGAGAGGCGGCTGGTCTGTCGACTTCCCCATCTCCTTAGAAGCTGAACTATTCTGATATCCATGTAATTCCGTCCATCGAGAAAGAAAGCTAATCCCACCGTGCACAGAACCATCGCGTGCTGAATTCTCTCTCGAGCTGTCCTGGACAACGAGCTTACTTCTGCAAATGTTCCATACTGTCTATAGATTTCGAGCAGGTCCACATATTCGTTTCCATCCTCCTCTATCAATGGCCAAGACTTGCGTCCTGTCATGCGAGCTAAGGCATCCTTAGGGTCCAGACCCTTAACATTAATCAGAAACTGTTTTTCCAATGGATCTCTAGGCTGACCGGCTGGCTCGGGCAATCCCATAATCTCTGAAAATTCATCCATCAGTATTGTCATCTCGCCCCACGGAAACCAGAAGGTAGAAGTGCTCGGGTTCCACCGCTCTGCTAGTGCATGGATCAAGTTGCCGTTGACTGTCTGCTTTCCCACTGCGGACGTCAGTTCCAATCCACACTCGTCCAGATGGTCCGGAAACATACGAGAGAAGTTCTTGAACCATGAATAATACCACCGGGGAAAGAAGGATCCGGTGCTGAGGACTCGATGTTCGGGAAGACTTTGTCGCACCTCGTAGGAGATGTGACCCTCAGGGAAGACTGAATCAAGCTGACTGGATGCCATCGGACTGGAAGACATGGAAATTGGAATAAGACTTGGAAAATACAGGAATTTTGAGGAAAATGCAGGTAGGATAAAAATAAAGCAGGAAATTCGAGATCCAGAAGACAGGAAAGATGGGAAATCACCTGGAGTTTTGAAGGAAATTAAGGGAAATTTGGAAAATCGTCCAGGGTTTGATGAAATATGGAGAAATAAATGGAAAATGAAGTATTTGGAAAATCGTCCAAGGTTTAAAACATGGACAGTACATGGACATAGATTGGGGAATTTTGAGAAAATCGTCCAGTATTTTAGAAAATTGGGAAAAATATGGAAAATAAAAAGGAAATAACATATTCAATCAAATTCTGCATAAACAAGTATGCACAAACAACATTCCCTAAAAGCTGACTCTAGATGCACAAATTTTGAAATGGCTGTGGGACCTTAATCCTAACTCTAAGGCTTAGATCATCTGTATCCAATCCAGTTATACCTATATACTCAAGCCAAGGCTCGATGTACGCGGCATAAAATCAAATTCTCTGGTTTTAGGTTCAAGTTTTCCAACATCCTTGAGCACCTGCCGATATACGTTGGACTATGGCCCTTGGTACGTGGCAGGGGGGTTTTCATCCAAATAGGTGGCCCAGTTGTGAGGCTTTGTCCCGAACTATGGTTCTGGAAGAGAGCCCAGCAACGTGAAGATCGGGACAATATAGGTGGGGTGGTTTTTGAAAACATGAGCACATGCAATCAAATCAGAAGGCTCTAAAACCTAAAGAGATAGAGATTTTGAAAATTTTGAAGGAGCAAACATTGTTTTCATACAATTCCTAAATTGAGGAGTGTTGTATTAGACCTAAGTCTATGTGAGCATGAATAATTCTCCTCAATATGGTCCTACCAAACCATACCTAGTCTATATGCATTCCATGTCAGCTGGGTTCAAGTCTAGGCTCCTAGGTTCACATGATATCATAAAGCAAAGCTGACATTCCATGGAAATCGATTTTGACAATTTGAACTAAGTAGAGCATTAGATTGATCAGGCGAAGACAGGTCCCATCTCGGTCGCCAAACCTGTTATCATCGCAAAATTTTAACTTTTGCAAATCAAACTGACCTTTGAAAAGTTTTTGAAAATAACTCGCCTCCGTTTTAAAATGCGGGAAAATTTCGTAGAATGGGACTCGCCTGTCGGTACGAGGTTCAACTGTTCCTGGCGCCTTTACCAGGGGTAATTGAACCAAGGATCAATTTACTGCTTTGCTCTGTTCAACTTGTCTAAACCATATTCTAATTCCTAAATGCACAAAGAATCAGGCATGTGCTATGAATTTTTGAAAATGCATATTTGAAAACATGATGTTTGCTTCAAAGATTGGAAAATATTTGGAAGATTCTTGGAAAATAAACTCTTTGAAAATTGTGAATTATTTTTGAGATGCTGTATTTGAGAAAGTGAAAATCGATTTCTGAAGAAATATAAGGATTTTTGTGAAAATCAATTTTGAGAAATGTGAAATAACTTTGAAAAACTCGATTTCTTTGAATTCAAACTTTGAAATTGAAAATCTAACTTAGAAAATTGAATTTGGAACTTGGGAAATACTTGAAATATCATTGGCAAATCCATATTTTGAGAAAATCGATTTTTTTGAATAAGACTTAGGAAATTTTGAAGAAAATGATTTCTCTGAATTGAAATTTGAATTGGAATTGGCAAATGCATGAAATGAATGAATATGATTTTGAGAAATTGAGAAAAACTCTTTGTATTTTTAAGAAATGTAGTGCATTTTGAAGTTAGCCTAAGAGTGTAGGCTGAATGTGGCTAATGTGAAGATCATAAATCTAGATATCCTTCATATTCTGACTATGGCCATAAATACGAATTCCACCAAGTTTATAAACTTCATAAAAGCTAGTGTATGTGCCATTCGTGTAGACCATAGTGAGTTTGAATATGCATGAATCATCATCCATCACACATTAACATTATTAAAAAAAATAAACTATATGCAATGCTGCCTAAGCTAAGCAGGAAATGTAAATTCTTATTCCAAAGTTTAATTTAATTTACATCACTATTGAAATTTAAATACATGAAAAATAAAGTCTTCAATGTACCTGCAAAACTAGAAAACTTTGTTAGTGAAAATATGTTGGCTTTTCTAGATTTATCCAGCAATATCAGGAAATTGTTGGATTTTGCTAGATATAAGCCTTTTTGCCATGATTCCCTTAAATCAAAATGATGAAATATGAAATAAAATTGAAAACACAAGGAAGATAAGATATGAAATTTCGAAATTGGGGTCAAAATGACCAAAATACCCCTAATAACAAGACTATGGCCTTGAAATTAGGGTTTTTAGAAATATATTTGGTAAAATGCAAGTTTTGAAATACAAATGAGAATAAATCAAACTAAATATGCTATGACATGATTAAAAATATGAAAATTAGGGTTAGGAATTTCGAAATTGAGGTCAAATGACCAAATTGCCCCTGATAGCAAGACTATGGCCTTGAAATCAAGGTTTTTAGAAAATATTTTGGTAAAAACTTAGGTTTTATGCACTAAATGAAATCAAATGAGCAATAAATTAAACCTAAAGCATCCTAATATGATTATTAATATGATTAAACCCTAAAAATATATGCTTATGTACGAAAATCCAAGAATATCACAAATTTTGTGATTTTTGCAGTGTTTTGGAATTCTTCGGGTGCCCTGTTTTGCAATTCAAGTCATTCAAGCATCAAACGGATTCTAAAAATCCTCAAAATTGGTACCTGCACTTGTTATAACCCTAATATCAAATTAGAATTATAAAAACATTTTTTTGGCATTAAATTAATCCAAAAATAGCATCAAACCCTAAAAATATGTTATTTTTAACCTAGTTCACAAACCAGTCTCAGTCCAAGACCCAAACCAGGGGTCAAACCTCCATGGAAATCTATGACATTTTACAGATAACAAATAGACAAGAAAACAGAACTTTTCTTTTTTACAGATTTGAAAATTTTTTTAAAACCAGGGAGATACCCATCCTACAATCCGGACTTGAATATATTGATTTTAACTTTGGTCCTGACTGATACTTTCAATTGAAAATTCCGGGATAAATAGCAAGGCTCATTCAACATATCTGAGATTTTAACAGTGAACAGTTGCCAGAAAAATAACAATACTCACTTTTTACAGATCATGAATCGGATCTGTAGTTTGGGATTTATAAACAACACAATTCTAATTAGGGTTTTGGAAAACCCTAACGAGTTTTAAATTGAAAATCAGAGTCTCTGACAGAGAAAAACTACTAAACAGTAATAAAAAATTCTAAAAATTTTACAGTAGCTAGATCTAATCAATATAAATCCATGGCACTTTACATATCTAAAATCGGATATAAGATGAGAAAAATATCATCACAGCAAGTTACCCTCTTGATTTTAACAACGATTTTAAAGTTTTAAAAACCTGATTTGATGTCTGATTTTTTTGACAGGGTTCCCGAAGTCCAAAATCTCTGATTTTTTTACAGTAGATCAATAACATATTCATGCATCACATATAAAAAATTCATAAATAAACAACAAATATTTCAATCTGAAACAGCATGCTTTTTACTGTTCTAAACTAAAAAACATACAGAAATCTAAGAAACTTAAGAAATCATGCATTAACTAATGAAAAACAATAAAATAAACCATAAAACAGTAAATAAAAATTATTTCTATGCTGGAAAACGTAAAATAAACATGAATAAACAGATAAAAAAATAAAATACAGGGAATCCATGGCTGGAATTTGCTTTCACCTTTGAAATCATGAATTTAACCCATTTAACGGGTAAATCTCACGTTTCGTCGGTTAAGAACATGAAAAGCGTACCTCTCATCGATTCTAATGGATTATAATCCTTGAAATCACCCTCAAACTGAGTTAGATCATCTTCTTGGGTCGATTTTGGGGTTCTTGGATGAAATCCATGGTTAAATCCATGAACACAAGAGTTTCCATGGTGAAATCTATTGAAAAATCATAAAAACTAATAAAATAATAATAAAATAATATTAAATAAACTCACCTTGGGGCTGAAGCTGCAATGGAGGAAGGTGGAGGTGCTGGAGAGGAGAGAGAAGCCACGAAAATTTGAGAGAAAAAGAGCTTCCTTTTGACCCCCTTTAGGTCCCCTATTTATAGATTTTCAAAAAGTCACTTAATTAGGGTTAATTAAGAGGTTTTTCATTTTTTTCAGGACTCTTTCTAATAAATCCACTAAGGGCAACGATTTTTTGTGGTTTCCTAACCCTAAATGAACTCTAACTAAACCTTAATTAACACCTAATTAAACCCTAAAGAGTCCAAATGTGGCACCACCTAGTATGGACCCACATTTGGTTTTTAAAACTTGAATTTAAAACCTTTAAAAACCAATGGTTTAAAACTTAAATAAAATGAAATTTTAAAATTAATTTTGACTCCTCTAAACCCCTAATCTAACTAGGACAATGACTAACCCAAGTCTAACCTTGACTTACTCGAATATGGCGCCACCCCGAGTGGGCCCTACTTGAGTTTTTCAAAAAGCGATTTTAAAACCTGAAATTGAAAGCATTTTCAAAAGGATTTTTAAAAACAATCTTGAAATTAAAAGTTTTGAAATTGCATAGGGTTCTAACTGGGTTAGAACTTCTCTAGACATGGTGCCAACTGAGTGGGCCCACATCGAGTTTTGGAAATTTTGAAATAAACACTAAAAATGGCTTTGAAAAAGGGTTAAAATCGACATTTGAAAGTCAAGATCTTTGAAAATAGGGTCTCAAGCGAACTGGAACTCCGAATTAGAGTCCTGAACTCTTAGGACTCTGAGATTTTAAATTTTAGAATTCAAATGTAAATTTTTTTGAAAGATTATATCAAGAAATGATGAAATAAGTCGGAAAACACAGTCAGGGTTAGACTCTTAACTCGACCGAACTCTAAAATAGAGTTTTGAACTAACTGGACTCTGTAAAATGACCTAAATTTCGAAAGCAAACGGAAAAGATTGAAAATGGAAGTAAAACTGACTTCAAAATAGACTCCTAACCGGATCAGGACTCTGAGACAGAGTCCTGATCGGACTGAAACTTTCAAAATTTTGAGAAATTTGATGAATAGAGGAATTCAGAAGCGACACCACCTCAATGGGTCTCATCAGTGAATTGAAATCGATTAAAATTTGAATTTGGAATGAATCCAGATTGTTTCCTTGAGAAAATATTTCGAAATATAAAGTCCTGGGGTTGGAAAATGACAGAGTATTGAATAAAAACCCAGGTTTTGAAATTGATTTTGAAATAAAAGCTTTACAATTCAAATCTGGATTGAATGTTTTGAAATAGGAGTGCTGGATCTCAAAAATGAGATGCAATGACATGCAATGCTATGCAATGACATGCAATGCTATGCAGAATACATGCAATGACATGCAATGATCTGTAATGACTTATGAAATGGACAAACACTGGATGAGGGTAAAAAAAATTTGGGGTGTTTACAGACATGCGTTGAATTGCTTGCTGCTTTTTCTTTGAAATTTCTGGAGAAAATTCACCAGTTTCTATGAAGTTCTTGATATTGTAATACCAAGGCTTCTTCTTTTGCTCAGCCTAGTTTACTTGTTCTGTTGTAAGGAAGGCAAGCTGGTCAAGTCTGCCAATTTCAAAAGAGCGACAAGATTCTCCATTTTTGAATGCCACAATGGAGCCTAGGCTGGCTAGGCTATCAGCCACTTGATTAAAATCTCTCTTGATATGGAAGAGATGAAATTCTTCGAACTTGCTGACAAGAGCTGAAACGATTTTCTGATAGGAAAATAGCTTTTGATCCTTCACTTGCCATTCGGCTCGGACTTGATTGACAACGAGTAATGAGTCGTCGTAAGCATGCACTCTCTTGACATTGAAGTCTAGTAGAATCTTTAGACCTTGAATCAGGGCTTCATACTCGACCATGTTGTGGGTGTATTGAAAATCTAACTTGAGAGAAAATGAAATCATCTCCTTCTCAAGAGTGATTAATAATATCCCAATGCCTATTCCAGCCATATTCTTGGAACTGTCAAAAAATAAATTCCAAATTGGATATTGTTCGATATTGCATATTTGCTCATCAGGGAAGTCATCTTCGGCTTTCACTTCTTCTGCTAAAAGAAAGTCGTCCAATTGATCTGCAATTGTTTGGCCTTTAATTGATTGTTGTGAGACATATTCTAAGTCATATAGCATTAGTAAGACTTGTCATTTGGTGACTCGTCCACTGAGAAAAGGTTGCTCTAAAATGTACTTGAGAGGATTAAGTTTGGACAAGATTTTGACTTCAGATGCCAGCAGATAGTGTCTTAGCTTCTGACACATCCACACAAGAGCTAGGCAGGTCTTCTCTATTTGAGAGTATTTCTTTTCATAGTCTATGAAAGTCTTACTCACATAATAAATGGCGTGCTCTATCAAGCTGCCTTCTTTATACTGTGTCAAGAATCCGCTGCATGCGACTTGATTGACTGAGATGTATAACAAAAGGGGTTTTCCCTATTCTGGCAGCTTCAGGATGGGAGGATTAAGAAGATACTTTTTGATACTTTTTGGTTTACTGGGAACGACATGGGTTCTGTAAGGATTCAGCCTAAGAACAACATTGGTTCAATTAAGAATGACATGGGTTCGATAGGGATTCAGCCTAGGAACGACATTGGTTCAATTGAGCACGACATTGGTTCCGCAGGGGTTCGACCTACGAACTATCAATTCCATAGGAATTTAACCTAAGGATCATAGTTTAAGGAGGAATGATTTCAACTTGTGAGCTTTAAATGGACCAGGTGCTAAAGTGGGTTTTTGAGGAAAGATTCGAATCAAAATTCAACTATTCAAGGAAAAACTAGATGAATTGGATTTTGAAAGAAGATTCGAGTCAGAACTCGGATCTTCTAGACCAACTCGCAGGATAGTTTGGGTAGAAGTTCAAACTTTTAAAGGAAAGCTAGGCGGATTGGATTTGGAAGAAAATTCAAGTCGGAACTCTAATTTTCTAGACCAGCTCTGAAGGAAAAGAAAACTCGGGTCGGAACCCGAATCTTCGAAGGAAAACTAAATCCATTGTGGAAGGAAAAGAAATTCGAGTCGGAACTCGAATTCCGGAGGAAAACTAGATTAACTAGAAAGAAAGAAGATTCGAGTCGGAACTTAAATCCCGAAGAAAAACTAAACTGGTTAGAAGGAAAGGAAATTCGAGTCGGAACTCGAATCCCGGAGGAAAACTAGATCAACTGGAAGGAAAGAAGATTCGAGTCGGAACTCAAATCCTGAAGGAAAACTAAACCGGTTAGAAGGAAAGGAAATTCGAGTCGGAACTCGAATCCCGGAGGAAAACTAGATTAACTAGAAGGAAAGAAAATTTGAGTCGGAACTCGAATCCCAAAGGAAAACTAGATCAATGTGGACACTGAATTTTAAAGTGTACTAGTGCGAGCACCGGATTTTGAAAATGTACCAATACAAGCATTATGTTTTGAAAAATTACCAGTATGACTACTGGATTTGAAAATGTACCAGTTCGAGCACTGGATTTTGAAAACATACCTTGTTTTTAAATCGAAATTTGAATTTTTGAAAGAAAATGACACTCTCAAAATACTTGGGGAATTACGACGAGAATAATCGCCAGGGTCTCAGGATTATCCCTTATCCTGAATGGGTATTGAATTTGGTGCAAATGCATACCAACGAATACTGACACAAATGAACACAGATGTATGCAGACATGAAAATGAGTGCATATGCGTGCGAAATGAAAGATTTGTTTATCCTGCCTGCATATAGATGAAAGCAAAATTTTTAAAAAAAATACCCTAGTGTAACTGGGAAAAGAGAATCTTGATTATTATTCGAAGAAAATTTTGGAGGAATTACAAAGAATAGGACATGATTAAGTATAGAATTTTTTCAAATGTCGAGCATTGATGGGATCTGGTAATTCCACTCCATCGGCGTTGATGAGCCGATATGAATTGCGGGGTAATGCCTCTTTGACACCATAGGGACCTTCCCAATTTGGTGACCACTTGCCACATGGGCGGTGCTTGAGATAAGCCATTGATCTGAGCACTAGATCATTGACTCAAAATTTTCTTTCAATGACAGATTTTGCATATTGTCTGGCTATCCTTTGACGATACGATTGAGCGTGCTCTGCTGCTCTGAGCCTTTTTTTATCTAGCAAATCAAGTTGCACTAGCCGTTGTTGCTGATATTGATAAAGAGGTAATTCTAGAAGTGATGCAAATTTCAGAGCAGGTTTCTGAACATGTAGAGGCAGTACTACTTCAGTTCCGTAGACAAGTTCTGATGGAGTAGCATTAGTTGGAGTTCGAATGGTGATTCTATATGCCCACAATGCATCATGAATCTTTTCATGCCAGTCATGGCCTGTTTCCAAGGTTCGCTCCAGGATTCGAATCAGAATCTTATTTGTGGCCTCTGCTTGACCATTCCCTTGAGGATAATAAGGAGCGGAAAAATGATGATGGATTCTGAACTTTGAGCAGAATGCCCTCATTCTCTCATTCTTGAAATGACTGTCATTATGTGACACAATATCATGCGGTATGCCGAAACGGCATAAGATATTCTTGTGGATGAATGAGACCACATGTCGGCCTTCTATTGTGCGTAGAGTGACTGCTTCTACACATTTAGTAAAATATTCTGTTGCGGCAAGAAAGTATTTGTGACCATTTGAGGCGGACGGAGTAATGGGCCTACGACATCAAAAGCCCACATGGAAAATGGCCATGGCGAGATGACAGATTGCAAGTATGTCGCTGGCGCATGAATGGAAGGCGCATGAATTGCATGCTCTATCAGACTGCCTTCTTCGTATTGTGCCAAGAAACCGCCGCAAGCAACTTGATTAACTGAAATATATAGCAATAGGGGCTTCCCCAGTTCTAGTGGCTTTAGAATAGGAAGATTGAGAAGATATTTCTTGATACGATCGAATGATTGCTGGCATTCTGGTCCCCATTCGAACCTCACTCCTTTTTTGAGCAAATGATTGAAAGGCTCACATCTCATGGCCAAATTAGAAATAAATTGCCGAATTGATTGCATGAATCCCTGAAGGCTACGCAATTTGTTGAGATTAGTCGGGGGCGGCATGTCAATGATAGCCTTGGCCTTAGCGGGATCCATTTCTATCCCCTTTTTGCTGACCAGGAAGCCTAGCAACTTGCCAGATTCGACTCCAAAAACACATTTTTGTGGATTGAGTCTTAGCTTATAAAGAATAAGTCGCTTGAAGACTTGATTGAGGGCTTCGATGTGATCTTCCTCTTCTTTGGATTTCAACACTCTCAGGCGCAAGGCTAACTTCAGTCCATGAGCAAACTTCATCGCTCGTTCCTTCTCGGTCACATAGACATGAGGGCAGAAGCGCTCCAGGCTCCTAAACTTTGTAATGTAGTCTGCCAAAGTAGAGTTCCCCTGTTGAAGATCAAGGAACTCCTGCATCTTTCGGCTGCGCTCGTGCGTAGGAAAATAAGCCGCGTAAAAGACTTTTACGAACTGCTCCCATGTAACTGCTCCGCCTGCGAACTTGATATCCAAGGTGGTCGCCCACCACCTCTCGGCATCCTTTCGGAGCCGATACGTGCCGAAATCCACCTTTCGGTCGTCACTGACCTGCAACACCCGAAAGATCAGCTCGATCTCTCGTATCCAGTCCTCGGCCGCCTCGGGCGTAGACTTTCCGTCGAAGGAGGGAGGGTTCATAGCCATGAACTGCTTATAAGGCACGACTGTCGCTGGAATTGGAGAGGGAGTAGGAACCAGAGTCTCTCGTTCCTGAGAGGTCCGCATGTTCTCTCCCATAGCACGCATGGCCTCAGCCTGCCTGCCCACAACCTCAGCCAGGTTGCTCACAGTGTCCATGATACGATCGCAATGCTCGCGCCAAGCCATCTTATCAAAAGAAGACATGTGTAAGCAATGAGACAAGTCAAAGCACAATTTCATTACTTGAACTAAGGAAAGCATACATATCTTTAGTACAAGCCAAATATTACCCTCTACTACAGGGTTACCATACATAAACCTCCGCAACAAAAGCAAAAACAAAGCAAGTCTACAAAATGAACACTGACTCAGTGTTCCAACCACACATGTTCACATATGAACAAACACAATCACCGCTACCTACGAGTGTAGTAGTTGCGGTAGGTGTTCCGATTTCCGTATCGTCTCTGCATCAGACAAGGAGGAGAAGAAGGTGTGTACTCCAGAGAAACTGATCGAGAGTAGGAAGCTGGCGTGTACTCAAGAGAACCTGGTGCAACTCGTGCACCTCCCGCTGGGTCATCTGCTGACTGTGCCTGACCGCCCTCAGAAGCCTTGTTCTCATCGGTCTCAGCGTTACCCATTATGAGTTCGTCGCCCAACTTACGCTGACACTCGATCTCAATATGCCCCCTAAAGCCACAGTAGGGGCATATGCTCAAGGCATGAGGACAAATCTGTCCTGCGTGATACTGGTCGCATCTCCCACAAGGAGGTGCCGAATGTGCAAGTATCCGGGCACTCCGCACAATCTGCTGAACCGCTTGTTCGAGGGCCTCTGTGCCTCGAATCAAGTCAATAAGAGCTCCGAGCATTCGCTCATTCATCGAATCAGCAGTCATCTAACAAGTAATGTAACTAATCAAGCATCCAAAGCTAAATACAATAAAAAATCGTTAAGAGAGCAATCATTCAGAACATACTTACAGTGCGATGGACGATGCATGCAGAAGTCTTGGACCACACTTATAAATTGCAGTTCTGATACCAATCTCTGTGACGCCCCAAACCCCGACCTTGTAAAAACCTTTGGTTTTTGAGGAAATTTTTTTTTTTGATGGACATACAGAGTGAAAAACAACTAGTGGAAGTAAAGGAGGGAAACAGGGGTAAAGCAAAGGCCGCAAGTCTTAGCGAGCCACAGTGAGAAAACCAAACCACAGTAGACAAGTAAAGTATTCTTCATTTCCACAATAGTTATAATGTTACAAAAACGAGACTGGGTACAAAAAGGAACAGTCTCCCAAAAAGAAGAGGTACAACCCCTCAAACCCCAAAACCAGAAGGAGCCAGAATCTGTTGCAAAGTGTGGGTCTCAAGGCTCCTGCTGTGCGCCGTCGCATCGCGCTGCATCTACTCATCACCTGTATCCCCATAAAACGGGGTCAGTACTCTTGCGAGTTGGTGAGACAAACCATCCATACATTATCATTTTTAAGGAAGAACAGAAGGTAAGCAACATGCTACAAGTGTGCTAAGTACAAGACTATAACTAGCATGATGGAACAGTTAGAAGCATTTGAATAAAAATACCAGTGCGTGTCAAGTAGGTGCACGTGCCACAATACTGTAAAACTACAAGTAACTAATAGTGCAACAACTAGGGCTACAAAGCAGAAACTGAACAACAGAATGTTGCAGCTAAAGTAACAGAGTAGGAAACAACCAACAGAGTGTAGCAACTGAGCAAAAGTATATACTGCTCTTGAGTAACAACTACAGTAAGTCAGTCTGATTGGTTAGTCCTTATGTTCATCTTTTTACCTCCTTTGGGTACGCGAAGGAAAAGCCTCGAGTTCTGTGAGACATGCACCCGGCCCGGCGTCTGTTATTCAATTTCTAATGTGGTAACCGGGGATGCTACAGAACGAGAAAACCACCTGCGGGCGACACGCAGCCAAGAGAAACCTTTCGCAGGGGTAAAGGATTGCAATCCGTACTACTGCAGTAGTAAAGGTCCCTGCAGAGGGCACCTTGACCTCCCTAACTCCGAGTGACTGGAGGTCAGAGGGCACATCGGCTCCTCTAAAGAACAAGTCGTAGTAACGACACGTCACTCGGGGCTGTACCATTCACCCTCTCCCTGGGTGACCAAATTGTGAATGGGGCGCGGCAGGTTTATCTTATTTAGGCTCAACTTCCGGTCGTACCTCCTCTCGAGGTAGTCACGCCTCGTGGTCCCCGCGGGGTACGCAACGAGGACTTGGCCTGCCCATCCACGTGCCCGGCCTCACACTGCCACCACGAGCACATCGCCTGTGAAGACGATAATATACCATTTTATTTTACTCCTAGGGCGACACGAACATGTGAGTACATTCTCACCAACCCGGGCCATTGCCCGTAGACTCCAATCGAGTCCCAAGACCTCAATAGGTCAAAAGTGTCAAACCCTACGATAACTCCAGTTCCTTTTCAAGTGTATGCCATGTCGAGTGTAAAACACGCCTCTGGTGCAGTGTATATCTATCGATATATAAGAGGGATCCCAACAGGAAGATGCTCGACAAGTGAGTTAGTGACATACGTGTCTGGACGTGCCAACTTGCACTCACGAAATAGGACAACCCGCATAGGTGTAAATTCGTCCAAAAACGCGTACCATTATCATAACGCGGCAAAATCTCGCGTAGCGAAGCCATCTACCAGGGATCCTCGCGAATCCGTCACTCATGAGTGTCAGGGGATAGAATTCAATCTAATCCCATGCTAATGGGAATAACATTGGCATATCCAAAAGTGCGGTCCGCGCGTCTGAGGCACGAAGGTGACCTAAACCAAAAGGGTCCGTAGAACCGGACAACCTTATGCGAGCATGTGTCGCAACACCGCTTGCAACCCATCCGCACTACCTCCCTTACGGGGCTGTGGGGTACGAGCAACAGAAGCCTCCAACCGAGACATATGTTGCTAGCAAGAGACGCATTCCGCCTAAGGCTCGACATTTCCTAAAGGGACGGAAGGGAAACCGTCGCCACGGATGAGTTCCCGTGGAACTCCCTGGGGTCGCGCCAACCTTGTTGCTATCCAAAAGGGGTTCAAACCCCGGGTCAGGGCACTCAAAGGGGCTGCCCAACAACGTGACAAGGTTACCGGGTGCCTTAGCACCCGATGCCGTTGTCGCGCCAACGGGGAACCCAAAACCCGGAGGGGGTTGGACAAGTGGCTAGGCCACGGGGGCCCTACCACCCTTGGTCCCCGCCTAGCAACTGGCCAAGTGGGGCTGACAACCATACTGGCCTCAGTCTGCACGCGCCAACCCGGGTGTGCCCACACCCGGCTAAGCCTAGAATGCCCTCAAGGGGCTAGGCTTAGCCCAGGGCCTACCGAACCAAAACAAGACCCCAAGCGAGGTCTGGTCAGCACCTGACCAGACCCAACTGGGTCCCGAAAACTCCTGGCCTGAACCCAGCCATGGGTTCAGACCAGGGTGTTGGGCCTTAGCCCACACCCAGAGGGGTGCGGCTAACCCAACCACCCGGCTGGGTGGGGCAAGCCAAAGGCTCGGGCCTGGACCCTATTGATCCAAGCCAAGCCGACAAAAAGGGGCAGGGGCACCAGTTGAGGTGCCCCATAGGCACCCCTGGTCTGACCCAAGAGTGGGTCCTGACCACAGCACCCAGCGGGTGCACGCCAACCTCCAAGGGGCGCCAAGGAGGGATGGTGGGGCGCCCACCCAAGTTAGGTGGCGCCACACCAAAGCGATGGTCTGGACCATTGAGGGTCCAGACCCACCGCTACTACCCCAGCAACAGAGGTTGTTGGGGGCAGGCTACGCCTGGTCTGACCCAGCCGTGGGTCCAGACCAGGCCCACACGGGGCCAGCGCACCACTAAGTGGTGCGCCCAGCACTAAGCCCCGGGTGCTCTAAGCACCCAGCCCCAGGCTGCACCGCGGCCAACCGAGTCAAAAAGGGGGGGGGGGGGGGGGTCAGCTGCCTGCTACAGACCCTAGGTCTGTAGCATCTGGCTCAACCCAGCCATGGGCTGAGCCAGGCCGCACCTACCTGGTGCACCCACTAATTGGTTGCGCCAAGGAGGTGGCCCGGGTGCCATGCGCACCAGGCCACCGGCTTGCCAATAGGCATTGGCCAGAGCAAACCACAAGGAAAGGGGCCCATACAGGCCCCTGGTTCGAGCCAAGTGGTGGCTCAAACCAGGGCTGTAGCCCTTGACCCTGCAGGTCAAACCTCAAACCCAGACCCCCGGGTGCTAAGGCACCCGGGTGGTGCGTTTGGGCTAACCAAGGAAAGAAAGGGGGGGGGGGGGTTCACCCATGGTGGGCTCACCCCTAGGTGGGTCCACCTCGGGTAGGTCTGGGTCTAGTGTGGCCCAGACCACCCAAGCCAACTGTGGGCTGCAGCACAAGCTGCAGCCAACCCTGCCATGAGGAAGAGCTGGACTGACTAGCTTTGGGTCAGTCCGGGGCTCATCCCAAGGCCTACAACGACCTAGTCCACCAGCCGTGGGCTCGGCCATGCCATCAAACAGCCTGGGCTGGTCGTGCAAAGGCCCAGCCATGGACCTTGCCCAGCACCAGCCCCCAAGGGGGGGGGGGTTCTATCACTACAACAGAAAAAAAAAATGATCCTACACATACCATAAATTTTTTTTTTTGAAACCAAAACATAAAATGAACATGGAAGGAGGAGCTCACCTTGTGCTAGGTTGGCCCAGCTGAGCAGCAGCACCAAGGGGGAAGGAGGGAGAGTAGAAGAGGAAGAAGGAGAAGAGTGGAAGGAGAGAGAGGGTGTCGACCCTCTCTCTCTTCCCTTCCCTTGCTTAAAAAGGGGGGGGAAAGAGATGGGTGGTGGGGAGTGAAGGAGGGGAGATGTGTGGTCTCCCCCTCCCACCCCCCACCCTAGTCAAAAAATCCCTATGTGGGGGAGGGGGGGGGGGGGGTGTAAGGTACTTGGTACCTCCCAACCACTCCCCTTAATCAAAGGGGAGTGGTTGGCCTTGACCTCTCAAGGTCAAGGTCAAACCACAAAAATCGCCCCTCCCATTTCTCTTTTTTTTTTCTATATTTTTTTTTCTTAAAAGGTGTAGGGGCTACCCCCTAAGGGGCGCCCAGCCTATTCCCAAAAACGTGGGCTGAGCCCACCCACCTTTAAAAATGCCTTTTCAAGGCCTGTTGTTGAAAATTTTCCAACTTTTCAAAATCTCCATTTTGAAAAGTGGTTTTTTGTAAATATGCTTTTTCATAAGCCTTTAAAGGAGACATGGGCTGAGGTGGAGCCCATGCCAAACTTTTCTAAATACACAAACCTACTCCTTGTAAAAATGTTTTCAAAAACCCTCTTCTAGGTTTTGAGGATTTTGCAATTTACTTCATTTCTTTTTTTTTTGTAAAATCTCAATATAATAAGTATTAAAAAGAACTAATCTAAACTAATTTAAAAATCAAGATTTTAAATTACATTTTATAAATTAAGATTTAAGCTTTCATAAATTATATTTAATTTCTCAATTACGGCGAAATTGGGCCTCGGTATGACTCGTAATTACCGATATACCCCTTTTTTGCCAAAATCCACGAAATAACGAGATATGGCCCTCGTTTAACTCCAAATTCGGAGCGAACCCATGTGAACACAATATACATATAATCTACAAATATTGAGGTTGGATCCGTCGCGGTTTGCCCCGAATCGCCTCGTAGAGCAAATCTACGTGAGTCAGAACCTCAGAAAGCGATAATTGCCGAATTTACGAGTATTGCTCGTGCCGGAACAAGGAATTTTTCCAATAATGAAGTATATCTCATTTAAAATTCTTCAGAAAAACAGTGGGGCTTACATCTCGAGTCATAACTCGGATCAACAAAGGAGAATAGAGAGCTCGAGTTAGAGCTCAAACAAAGTAAAGAGATCACAAGTCGGAACTCGGATCAACAAAGGAGAATAGAGAGCTCAAGTTAGAGATCGAACAAAGTAAAGAGATCTCGAGTCGGAACTCGAATAAAAAAAGGAGAAATAATTTGATAAAAGACCTGAGTCGGAACTAGGATCTTCAATAATTTATAGGAAAACCTGAATCGAAACTAGGATCTTCAAAGGAAAAATAATTTGAAGGAAAACCTGAGTCGGAACTCAGATCATCAAAGGAAAAACAATTTAAAGGAAAACCCGAGTCGGAACTCCGATCCTTAAAGGAAAAATAATTTGAAGGAAAACCCGAGTCAGAACTCGGATCTTCAAAGGAAAAATAATTTGAAGGAAAACCCTAGTCGAAACTCGGATCTTTAAAGAAAAAATAATTTAAAGGAAAACCCGAGTCGGAACTCAAATCTTCAAAGGAAAAATAATTTAAAGGAAAACCCGAGTCGGAACTCGGATGTTCAAACGAAAAGTAATTTAAAGGAAAACCTGAGTCGGAACTCGGATCTTTAAAGGAAAACCCGAGTCGGAACTCAGATCTTCAAAGGAAAAATAATTTGAAGGAAAACCCAAGTCGAAACTCGGATCTTCATAGGATAAATAATTTAAAGGAAAACCCGAGTCAGAACTCAGATCTTCAAAAGAAAAATAATTTGAAGGAAAATCCGAGTCAGAACTCAGATCTTCAAAGGAAAAATAATTTAAAGGAAAACTCGAGTCGGAACTCGGATCTTCAAAGGAAAAATAATTTAAAGGAAAACCAGAGTCGGAACTCAGATCTTCAAAAGAAAAATGATTTAAAGGAAAACCCGAGTCAAAACTCAGATCTTCAAAGGAAAAATAATTTTGACGAAAAACCCTAGTCGGAACTCGGTTTAAAGGAAACTAACTTGAAGGAAAACCTGAGTCGGAACTCAGATCTTCAAAGGAAAAATAATTTAAAGGAAAACCCGAGTCAGAACTCAGATCTTCAAAGGAAAAATAATTTAAAGGAAAACCCAAGTCGGAACTCGGATCTTCTAAAGGAAAAATAATTTAAAGGAAAACCCGATTCGGAAGTCGGATCTTCAAAGGAAAAATAATTTGAAGGAAAACCCGAGTCGGAACTCAGATCTTCAAAGGAAAAATAATTTAAAGGAAAACCCGAGTCGGAACTCGGATCTTCAAAGAAAAAATAATTTAAAGGAAAACCCGAGTCGGAACTCGGATCTTCAAAGGATAAATAATTTCAAGAAAAACCCGAGTCGAAACTCAGATCTTCAAAGGAAAAATAATTTAAAGAAAAACCCGAGTCGGAACTCGGATCTTTAAAGGAAAAAAAATTTAAAAGAAAACCCGAGTCGGAACTCGGATCTTCAAAGGAAAAATAATTTAAAGAAAAACCCGAGTCAGAACTCGGATCTTCAAAGAAAAAATAATTTGAAGGAAAACTCGAGTTAGAACTCGGATCTTCAAAGGAAAAATGATTTAAAGGAAAACCTGAGTCGGAACTCGGATCTTCAAAGGAAAAATAATTTTGACGAAAAACCCGAGTCAAAACTCAGTTTAAAGGAAACTAACTTGAAGGAAAACCCGAGTCAGAACTCAGATCTTCAAAGAAAAAACAATTTAATGGAAAATCCGAGTCGAAACTCGGATCTTCAAAAAAAACATAATTTAAAGGAAAACCCGAGTCGGAACTCGGATCTTCCAAAGGAAAAATAATTTAAAGGAAAACCCGAGTTGGAACTCGGATCTTCAAAGGAAAAATATAAACAAACTTAAAATTTGGATTTTGAAGAGGAAGAAATCTGAGTCGAAACTCAAATTTCTAAAAGAAAAATGGACCAACTTGAGAGTTGGGTTTGAAAGAAAAAGAAGTTTGAATCGGAATTTAGATCTTTAAAGGAAAACTTGATTAGAGGATCAAAATTTTGCAAATTGCCAGTGCGGGGACTGGATTTTGGAAAGAGGATTCTATTTGAAGAATTTTGAGGAAAAATCAACAGAGATTGCAAACTGAAGTTAGGGATTGATGATTAGGATGAGAATTCATTTGTAGTCTCAGAATTTATCCCTTATTTTGACTGGGAAATTTAATGCAACTGAAATGCACATGTGAATGAAATGCAAATAAAGTGAAGATGAAAAATGAGAGATTTTATTTGATCTTGTCTGCATACGAAATGTTTGAAAACAAATTTTCAAAAGATGCTCCAGTGTAATGGGGAAGAGGGAATAAAATTTAAAAAAGGCTCTTTTGAGGAGACACATAACGACAAAATAAGAAAATCAGAGTTAGCATCTCTGTGGATTCGGGAAAATATAATAAGAATTTTGCGAAAGAAGAAAGGTAAACAAAAGTTTTTAACAAAAAACATTGTTTACAAGAGATATATTATATGGAAATTTGGAGAAATCATGAAAAGAAAGTGACACCTCAAAATGAGAAAAAGGTGATGATTTCATTGATGCTTTAAAAGGGATGATAGCTTAAAAAAGGAAAACAACTAGGACTATATTGTTCTGACAAAAGTAAAAATGACAGAAATGAGAGGGCATTGGCATTGTCATTCTTCTGAGTGATCTGGGAAAGGCTTGGTCAGGACTGCAAGTTGTCCCTCTCTTTCTACTGGCACCAAAAGATTTTTATTAACGTAGTCCTGTACAATGTTTTTTAGAGTAAAGTAGCATTCAGTATCATACCCCATTGCACGATGGAACTTGCAGAAACAATCTTTCTATTTTCCCATGGTGACGGGAGGATCAACAATCCTTGGAAGTTTGATCATATTCTTCGTGAGCAGATATCCAAGAATTTCTTCGATTGGCTGACCTAAAGGAGTAAACTCGCGATCATAACCCCAACCATTATGCTTATTCTTCGGATTGCTTGATTTTTGTTGAGTGCTAACTTCTTTGACTTCTTTCTGGGAACTGGAGTGAACTTGCTTGGTTAGGGCTACTGGATGTTCTTTTTCTCTGTCTTTAACAAAGATGTTCTTATCAATGTAGTCTTGCACAATGTTTTTGAAGACGAAACAATGATCAGTGTCATGCCCTACCGCCCGATGAAATTTGCAGAAGTGGTTCACGAATCTTCCCATGATGGTGGGAGGATCCGCGACTTTAGGCAATCGGACAATGTCTTTCGCAAGCATATACTACAGGATTCTCTCGAGTGTCTGATCCAGAGGGGTGAATTCTCGATCAGTGCTCCAGTCCTTGCGCTTTGGTTTTTCCTGATCTTTCTCCTTATGGTGAGGGCTGGATTGAAGAGGTTTATCATGGATTTTGGAATACTTTCCCTTCCGATCCCTATATTCTTCTAAATTGCTACTTTGATTGCCTCTGTTTTTGTTGTTGTTGGGTTTAAAACTTTTTGCGCTGCTGTGGTTGCCAATGATGCTCATAGGGATGGTGATAGCTTCTTTAATAGGAACTTTTCTGAAATTGGCTTCAGCTTGCTTGGATAATATCTCAATCATCATTTTTTTGAACAACCGATATATAGCGGGATCGATCTCATCCTTACTGGTCTGAGCTCCCTCTTTGGCAGACTTTATGGAATCCATTTCTTACTCACTGTTTGTAATTAATGTACCAAAGTGGCGCGGTCTTTGATCTCGTCTGAATCACACAACCATGCCAATGCCCTCTGCAGAACAAAATGAGATGTTTAGCATGATGGAAAAAGAATTTTGAAAGCAACAATCTTGAGAGAGAAAAAATGATGAGATGAGGTTAGCAACCCTGGAATTAGATGACAAACAATTTTTTTTTTGAATAAAATTTGGAAAATATATTGGAGGATATGAAAACGTTTTTGAAGATAGACAACAAAATTTGAAATTTCAAAATTTTGTAGGCAGGATCAGAATAAGGCTGGAGATTTGAGATCCAGTGGAACGGAAGAATGGAAAATCACCTGGAGTTTTGAGAAAATGGGATAATTTAGAAAATCGTCCAGGGTTTTGAGAAAATACAAGAAATATTTTATAAAAGATGAAAAATAAAAATATTTGAAAAATTGTCTAATATTTTGGAAAAAAATGGAAAATATGAGGAATTTAGGAAATAAGGTGCATACAATCACATCCTGCACATACATTCATGCACATACATTACTCCCTAAAAGGCTGACTCTAGATGCATCACTTTAAAAAGCAGCTGTAGGACCCTAATCCTAACTCTAGGTTCAGATCATCTTTGTTCAATCCAGCTATGCTGAAATACTTGAGTTGAGACTCGAAGTACGTGGCATAGAATTTCAACTCCGGTTCTAAGGTAAAGTTTTCCAATATCCTTGAGCGCCTACCGATATACTTCGGACTGTGGCCCTTAGTACGTGGTAGGGGGGCATCAACCAAAATAAGTGGCCCAGTTGTGAGGCTCTGTCCCGAACTAGGGTTCTGGAAGAGAGCCCAGCAACGTGAAGACCGAGTAAAGATAGGTAAGGGGGGGTTGGAAAATGATCACATGCAAGAAATAGAGGGCTCTAAGTCCTAGAGAGATAGATTTTTGAAAATCTTTGAAGAAGCATACCTTGTTTGCATTCAAATCCTAAATTGAGGAGAGTTGTATTTAGACCTAAGTCTATATGAGCATGAAAATATCTCCTCAATGTAGTCCTACCAAACCATGCCTAAGTTATATGCAATCAATGTCAGCTAGGTCAGAATCTAGGCTCTTAGGTTCACATGATATCAGAAAGTGAAAAAACTAACATTTTCAGTACACAGTATCGATAATTGAACTAAGTCAAACACACTTTTGATCAAACAAGGACAGGTCCCATCACGGTCGCCAAACCTGCTATTGTCGCAAAATTTTTCCGTTCCCTGCGGGAGAGAGGGAAAATGAATCATGCGAGTCAAACTTGACTAGAATTTGAAAAATGTTTGAAATACTCGCCTTCATTTTTAAAAATAGCGGGAAAATCCATAGGATGGGGCTCGACCTGTCGGTACGAGGTTCGACCGTTCCTGCCGCCTTTAACAGGGGCAATTGAACCAAGGACCAAATATGTGCTTGACTTAGCTGAATTATCAAAATCGTGTTCTATCCTAAATGCACAGAGAATTTAGTCATGTGCTATGAGATTTTGTAAAATGCAAGTTGGAAAACATGATGTATGCTTAGAAAATGCTTTTGAAGTTGGAAAATGTTTCTAAGGCAAAAGATAGAAATCAATTTCTCAGGAAACTCTGATGAAAAGATTTGAAATCTCAAGAAAGTTTATAAAGATTTGGGAAAATCATGAAGGATTGAGAATCTTGGGGAAAATATAGACAATTCTTGAGAAAAAGGCAAACACTTGAAGGGAAAATGCTTATCAGGGAAAATTCCAACTTTGAAAACTTTCTTTGGAAAATGATTGAAATTTTATAAAAAAACTCTTTGGAAAAGGAAAATCAAAACTCAGGAAATTGAAATTCTGAGAATCTTAGCCTTGAAATATTTGAAAATTGATTTTGATTCTTGAGAATGATGAAAACTCCTTTTGAAAATGAATCATAAGAAAAGAACATTTCCAGGGAAAATCATGGAAAAACTTGACTTGGGAAAATCCAACTTTGAAAATTTTCAGAGTTTCTTGAGCAATCGATTCCCATGGAATGACATTTTTTTGAGAAAAAGTTTGAGAAATGTCTGTGATTTCATGATGTAAACTATCATGAATGAATTAATGCCCTTTTTTGAAAACCTCTTTTCAGGAAAAATATGCAGTTTTAGAATTAAATTAAGGTAGAATTACCACATATTCTGACTATGGCCGTAAATGTGCTTGTAATTTACTTAACTAATTCTAAAATATTTTGTAAAATTGAAGATATGCAGTGAATTTTGGAAGATAGCCTAAAAGTGTAGGCTCGGTGTGACTAGTAGAAAGATGCTGAATCTGGGTCGCGTCCATATTCCGACTAGGGCCAAAAATATGGACTCCACCGAGTTCATCAACTCCCTAAAAGTTGGTGCACGTGCCATTCATGTACATCCATAGTGATTTTGAAATAAAATGCATGAATCACACAATCATGATATTGCAGAAATTCAATCTATATGACATGCATCCTAATCTAAGCAATGAAAGTAAGTATTATTCCAAATTTACATTTGATTGTTACATTGTTGAAAAAAATATATATATATGTAGAGCCAAAAGAAGCCACATCTTCTAAATTTTCCTGCAAATGAGACCTGGCACACAAAAAAAAATATACAATATACAGAGAAGGGACTCTCATGTTGATGGCAATGTGCGAATGACTATACCTGAACTACAATGGAATTGTACACCATAATGTCACAGGTACGACTAAGATGCTTATAGAAATGCCTAGATACAATACTCGAATTGAACGAAAATTTGCATTATCTCTAAATGCACGAGAATATGACTATTTAAATGTATATACATTTATCGGAGGCAATATAGATATTCCATAAGAAAGTGCCCTATCTATGTTTAATGAGAAGATGCATGTGGACATGCATATACAAAACTAAAAAAAAAGGAAAATGGGTATGAAATTAGCTAAATATAAAAGCTTAAACTTTATGAGGGAATGCCTAATAGGTTATACATGAGTTCATCTAAGTATATGTATGTCCTATTGAGATGGAGAATGCATATGTTGCTTGAACACATGTATTGCTACAATTACTATATACATGATTACAACCCGGTTTATATACAGAGATGACCTAAATGAATCTGAGGAATTATATGAACGATAATGAATGATGCTCAGATATGAATTACGTGACCACTTGACTAATTTACGGTTACCAGTCACAATAACTCAAACGAACAGAAAATGACCTTTGTTTAGTCTATTTCAGCAAGTTAGAACCTCACATCTAACACCATTTCAATTGGATTCTAAATGACATATATTCAAATACTGACAGCATTGGGTAGGTATGTTACAGAAAAGATGTACAAGAGAAAGGAGAGGTTGTGGCTGTTCATCAGTGCAAATGACATTATGAATACAAAGGGATGATGGGAAACATTAAGGTAGACTACCGATGTACAAAGGTGCAAAGACAAAGATGTAGCTGTTACGGGGTCACAATGCTACATGGGAGTTACCAATAATGAATAAAATCGATACCTGTGATAAAATATAATAAACTTATGCTGAAAAGAATTCACATACAAATCATCTAAAAGCTGAAACACAGTAGGAATCAGTAACCATGAAGTCTGAACAACAAAAGTTGATATTATGGCTCATATGTGGCAACAGTTTGACTATATCATTTTGCCATTCACTCACCAAACAAAACTTTTTACACAGATGATGATTAACATCACAGTCATATGATTTCATCAGCTGCAAGTATAACATCGTCCTAAATAACGAATCATATCAAGGAGATTATGCTATGTAAATTTGTAGATCAAAAGATACTGAAGCAGAAAAGATACAGCAAACTCATTAAGAGATGCCTCCAAAAAGCGTAAACTACATATGCAGACATTTAAGTATCGTGAGTTTGACAGCAATACGCATTCCTTTTTTTTTGTGACATAGTGATCATTGTAATGAAACACCCTGTACCGGCCAAATGCTAGATGGACGTCCCTGATTCAACAACTGGAAAGAGTTTTTCAGAAAACACACTGGAGATTAGCTTACGATGGAACATGCGTTACAAAAGAAATGAGGAATTTCATGGCTAGGCACAGATTTTGCAGGATTATCAGAAAAGAAAAAAAAACAAACACAGATACATATTATGCCATCAAACAAAATTGTGTTATACCATGAAGGTTCCTTTATCCTTAGAACTGCTAGATCGATAATGGTTGTGCTTATTGAGCAATAATGATATATCTTGAGTTCAGATTCCATTTAATTAAATGAATAAAAGAGATTCATCTAAAAAAAAAGAAGAGAACTCAGATGAAATGGATAATCAAATGCCTAGAAGATTGAACATTACAAACTGAATAAAAATAAGCAAATTACAATCAAATGTCATAGGTAAAATAAAAATGCAGATATATAATCGGATATTGGAATGTGATCATTCCCTTTGATGTAGCATCTGTAAGTCGAGGTTGCTATACAAGCAGCTCAAACATTACAGGTGATGCTTTTGTTGAATCAATGAGGCACGAAAGGGGGATGACAGGAAAATCAGAAGAAAGAAAAGAAAAGAACAGAAAAAAAACAAAGAGGAAGGGAGAGAGAATATTTACTACTAATCGATTGATGGAGATACTTCCTTCAACGGTGGATCAACTCTCCAGGGGAAAGGAGGATCACAGTTCCTTCGGCTATCTTTGAACGATCCGTAGAAGGATGATGGGAAGTAGGAACTCGTAAATGGGGGGGGGGGGGGTACAACCAGGGGATCGTGAAGGAGGGGAGGAAGTCGGAGTCCAGAGAGATATAAGAGATATGCAGAGTTGGAATCCCCTTTGCAAAATTGCTGGAGTTCCTTTCTCTTTTGGTTGGAGGAGAATGGGGCAGAAACCGTGAGAAGAGACTATGAGAGATAGGAGAATCCGACATTCCAAAAACTAGGTCTCTCTGGCTCCCAACGTGGTTCCCTTTTAAAGATTTTTAGGAGGTTTTACAGAAAAATCGACTGTTTTGAGATTTTCCAAACCGAATTTTGAAAGTATTTGAAAATCTTCAAACAAATTTTTGAATTTTTTTGAAACTCGCCAATCTTTGAAAAGGGGATGGTTGTTTTGTTCTGAAATGTCGGTTCACTTACCTCCAGCTTAGGTAAAGTGAACCCCTTTTTCTGGCTTCACAATGGCTCCATTTGGGGATGAATAAATAAATAAAAAGTAAAAAATGGGTAAACGGGTTTTTCTCTTCTTTTTTTTTTAAGGTGGTGCCACCTCAACCGGATTAAGAAAACTTTTTGAAATGAACATAAAAAAAAATTGTTTTTTTCTTTATAAGAAATTCTAGTGTGGCGCCACCTATGCGGACGCCCACTTTCTTATTTTGTAAAATAAGGAAATAGGATTTGTAAATTTGTGCCACCCCAGGGTGGGCTCTGCTCGAAAATGAGAGAAATACCTGAGACTTTGAGTGTGATGCCAGTTCAAGGCGGGTCCCACACCATTTATTTGAAAATAAAAGGCAAAAAAAATAACTTCTTTTTGGGGTTTTTATAATACGAAATAAAATTTGGTTTGATTTCAAGAATTTGGAAGGAAAATGGTTTTTCAGGGCAAAAATATATATAAAGAAAATGCAGAGATTTTGTAAAGAAACTCAAAGTCTTTTTGCAAAAGTTTTGAAATAAAATCTTCTAAATTTAAAATTGTGTCCCCTTCTTTCCAACTGACGAAATTTTAAAATCAATATCAAAATATCCAGATTGTTTTTCTGAGAAAACTTTTATAATTCGGAGTCCTGGGGTTAAGATGAGGGAAACTGACAATTTCGAAAAAACCTGGGATTTGAAATCAATTTTGAAAGAGTTAAAATCCGAATCTGGATTGATAATTTTGAAAATCGGGAATTTTGGATCTCGAAATGACATGCTGTGCAGTGAAGTGATATGAAATGCTCATGCGATGATATGCAAAGACATGCCTCATGAAATGCCACTCTAAATCAAGAATTAGAAATTCTAGCTTCTTGTCAAGAATAGGATTTTGAAAATTTGCAGTTTGAAGATATTTCTGAGCCTAAATAGAAAAATTTTGAGACTCAGGAATGAATTTTTGGATTTTCTGCAAGGTCCAGTCTTAGAAAATGACCATTTTACCCTTTAGTGATCTCAGAGAACCAAAATGTGATGATTGGTGAAGATGTCAGTGAGGTGAGTGAAAATTTGGGGTGTTTAGATGACCCCATTTTATGGGGATACAGGTGTTGCTTCTAGGCGTGCGATAGAGTTCGATGTGCGGCAGAGGACATGAACCCACTCTTCTAAAACATCAAGGATCTTGGCAGAGATTTTGTAAAAGGGAATGATTTGTACTATTTTATAAAATGTATTAAATAAAAGATGTTTCATAATGTTGTTGATTCACCCCTGTGACCCACCCAGAGTTTTCTGCTTGTTTCCCTTTTTGGTACTTCCGCACTTGCGCATTGTTTTCAAAAAAAAAAAGTTTACCCCTAAATCCAAAGGAGTTTTAAGGATTTTCAAAGTCGGGAATTCTGGGGCTACACAGGTCAAACGTATTTACTTGAGTTGGATGAATGTGTGATTGCTTGCTTACCAGACCATCAATGGTTCTGACCTCGTTTAATAAGGATTTTAGGGGTTGGACCTGCATTGCGATATGCGGAGCAAGGCGGCATCAAGTTCTAGGGTTTCTCTAGACAGAGTTATACTGCTTCCTTTTATTGAACCTATACTGCTTTTCCAAGCAGTGATATTGTAATAAACATGTGGTTTTCGATAAAATAAAACACTTTGGTGGTCAATGAGTTGCTTGGCCACACACCTGTAATGTGCCCGGGGTTTTCTAAAATTGACGACTCATTATCACCTGATTCCACCGCTAAAAGCTTTTCTAAGTTCTGCTGCAAAGAAAAAAAAAGAAATTCATGAAAATTTTAACTTAGCTTTGTTTTGAAAATCTGAGGCATTACAAAATTGGTATCAGAGCCTGTGTTTGAGAAACCTGATTCAAGATCCCTCATGTTCACGATATCGCACTGTAAGTATATCTTCTTTCAAACTTGCTAATTCGAGTGCATATTTGTATAGATGACAACTCATGACTCGCACGGTTATTGCTATCGTTGCAAGTTCATGCACGATGAGTGGATATGCCCGTATGAGGTTCATGACTGTCAGTTTTGTGGCGAGAATGGACATTTCGCCAATGAATGCCAAAGGAAATATACCATTGATATGGGTCGGCGGGGATCAAAAGGTCTTAAAGATGAGACCTCGCGAGTTAGTGGACCGCATCACTCGAGTATTGGGAGTAACAGTACCCCAACGACTTCTGATAGATCGCCAAGTCTGAGAGACTTCGATTTGAACTTCCTTGGGGAAGTCAATCACACACCAAGCTACCACCCGACATCACATACGCCAAGCTTGAATGATCCAAATGAAAGAGGAGATTTCTTTTATTCCCTGATCATAATTTCAGACTCTCCGAGTCTTGATACTGTTGTCTGGGAGAGTGGACTCGCATCCCTCATCTATCCCCAAGATTCACTTGAGAGTGCGAAAGTGCCGCCCAAGCCAACTTTAGTGGTGCCTAAACCAAGGCGATGTGGCAACCGATGGACTTTTTTGAGTTCATACTCATCAAAGAAATCCAGTTCGTAAGAGACTGGTGATGTTTTGGAGTCAATGGACTCATGTATATAGTTTCTCGTCGCCTATGTCTGCCAGTGTGGCATGACACTTGTATATAAGGCAATGTTTGTGTAATGGAATGTATATAAGTGAGTAAAATTTTACTTCCCTATATACATTAAGAAACTAAAAACAAGTACTTGTGTGTGAATAGATAAATGGCTCCTACGACGAGGAGAACCATGCCAAGCGAGGAGTCCCATACGCAAGGATTTCTGCTGGAGACGCTCAACAACCTGGTTACAACCATCCGTGAGACAAGGCCAGAACCAGTCACACCTCGCAACGAGAACCTGAGAGAAATAACCTATGAGAAGTTTCTCAAACTTGACCCGCCAGTTTTCATTGGTAGAGCCGATCCAGAGCTTACAGAAAGCTGAATTGAGGAGACAGAACGTGCCTTCCTGATATTAGGTGTACCAGAAGAGAAAAAGTCCAACTTTGACACGTATCGATTAAAGGATAATGCACAGAAGTGGTGGGATACCACTAAGTTGATCCAGTTCTCACAACTTGAAGTTGTTCCTTGGGAGGACTTCCGGAGAATCTTTATGGATAACTATTTTCCATTGCATTCTAGAAACAAAAAAAGATGGAGTTTCTGGAGTTAGAACAGGGCAGTATGAGTCTGATCGACTATACTACCAAATTCCAAAATCTAGAGCGATACTGCTCCCAGTTGTTCGAGACAGACTAGGAGTTATAACTGGTCTGCGGGAAGGGCTGCGGTCTCGAGTTATAACCTCAACCTTTCAAGCTGAAGTGGCAACAACTTCAAAAATTCACATAGATTGAGAGCGATCCAAAGGGGTCATAGCAAAAAGGCCTGTAATCAATGGTGGGAACCATAAGAGAACGTTCCCAAGTGGCCAAGGTTTACGACAACCCTTTCAAAAGAGGAAGTTCCAAGGTGGGAACATTGCTCAACAAGTCGTGAAACCCAGGCAGAATGTGGCTCCCAACAGTCAGCAGTCCGACTCCAGCTGCCCAAAGTGCCATGTGAACCACCCGGGGAGACCATGTCCTCGTGACATAGGTGGTTGCTTCTATTGTGGCAAAATAGGCCACATTGTGAGGTAGTGTAGAAAGAAGCTTAAGGATGAGCAAAGGAGGAATCTCAGATCTGTCGGACCCCTCGACTAGTTTAAACGACCCCCACCTAAAGTAGAACAAGGGTCTGCTGCAGGTTGTGTATACGCTGTAACGACTGAACAAGTAAAAAATGGTGACCTGATTGAAGGCACCGTACCTGTTAATGGACACACAACTTACGTCTTGTTTGATTGTGGTGCTACTCATACCTTTATCTTCAATGATTTCACCGAACAACTCCACACTTTGATGCAAGTGGTTGATAAAATGATCGAAGTGTACAACCCGTTAGGTTCATGCACCAAATGTATCCAGTGTGTGAAAAAGCTGGATATAGAGATAACTAGGCAACACTTTCCTATCGATGTCATCCTAATTAATATGGTACAGTACGATGTCATTCTAGGAATGAATTAGTTGACCCAGAACAATGTCAGGATTTTATGCCACGAGAGCAGGGTAATTGTATCTCGACCAGGATTGCCTAAGGTGGAATACCAGTTATCCAAACCTGTCCCGCAGAAACGACTCATATCAGCTCTTAAAGCACAAAAATACCTTAGGAAGGGTTGTGTAGCCTTCCTATTAAGCCTCTTAGTGGAAAATTCAAACATCCAGTCCCTTGAGAGTTTGGAAGTGGTACGGAAGTTTCTCGATATGTTTCTTGAGGAATTGCCAGGACTTTCCCCACTTCGTGAGGTTGAATTTGGAATTCAATCCTTACCTGGAACATCGCCGATATCAAAGGCCCCTTATCGAATGGCACCAGCTGAACTCAGTGAGTTGAAATGTTAGTTGGAAGAACTAATGGAACAAGGGTTCATCCGTTCGAGTGTATCATCGTGGGGAGCCCCGGTGCTGTTTGTTAAGAAAAAGGATGGATCCCTTCTGTTATACATCGATTATCAAATGCTTAACTAGGCAACTATCAAAAATAAGTACCCGTTGCCTCGGATTGAGGATTTATTCAATCAACTCAAGACAGCGAGAGTGTTCTCCAAGATCGACCTCAGGTCTGGGTATCATCAACTCAGAGTTAAAGAAGAGGATATACCTAAGATTGTCTTCTGAACGAGATATGGCCATTATGAGTTCATAGTGATGCCTTTCGAACTCACTAATGCGCCTGCTACCTTCATGGATCTGATGAATCAGATATTCAGACCATATTTGGACAGCTTTGTCATCGTCTTCATTAATGACATTCTCGTATATTCAGAGAACCTATAACAACACAATGAGCACTTGAGGATCGTCTTAAAGACCCTTCAGGATAATCAACTCTATGCCAAGTTTTTGAAATGTGAATTTTGGCTAGACAAAGTGATGTTCCTTGGTCATGTAATCCCTAAAGATGGGATCGCAGTGAATCCTGCGAAGGTGGAAGTTGTGATAGACTGGAAGCAGAAAGAAAATATCACTGAGGTCCGTAGCTTCCTGGTACTTGCTGGATACTATCGGAAGTTCATACAAGACTTCTCCCGAATCGCCGTACCCATGACAAAATTGTTAAAAAAGGGAGTCAAGTTTGAATGGAATGACCAGTGTAAGGAGTGACTTGAGATTCTCAAACAGAGGCTTATTACTGCCCCTGTCCTTACTCTACCTTCTTGTAAAGGAGGATTCGTAGCTTACACGGATGCCTCAGGGACAGGTCTGGGTTGCGTGTTGATGCAGCACGATAAAGTGATTGCCTATGCATCGCGACAGTTGATAATACATGAGAAAAACTATTCAACCCATGACCTAGAGCTTGCCGCGGTGGTGTTCATGCTTAAAATCTGGTGACACTACCTATATGGAGAGAAATTTGAGGTCATGTCGGACCATAAAAGCTTAAAATACATCTTCTCTCAAAAGGAGCTCAGTATGCGACAACGACGATGTCTGGAATTCCTCAAAGACTACGAATTCACTCTTTCCTATCACCCTGGAAAGGCGAATGTAGTAGCAGATTCCCTCAGTCGCAAGACTGTTGGCACTCTGGCCAGCCTCGCAGAACAATGGAAGTTGATAGAGGATTTCGTCAACTGAAGGGCATTTTTGGCTGATTCTGGCAGAATTTGATTGTCCTGTTTGACAATCCACATCGAAATCCTTGATCGAATTATAGTCGAACAGTTCAAGGACCCCCAGTACTTGGAATTAAAAGCTCGTGCTGAAAAGGATGATACTTTCTTCCATTTGAAAGAAGATGGAGGAATATAGATGGAAGAAAGAATATGGGTTCCAAATAACCCTGAACTAAGAGAGGAAGTACTCTGGGAAGCTCATAGTAGCAAGTACACTATCCACCCTGAAGGTACAAAAATGTCCTGAGACTTACAAAAAAAGTACTGGTGGAGGGGTATGAAAAGAGATGTGGCTATGTTTGTCTCGAAGTGTTTGATCTGCCAGCAAGTCAAGATCGAACATCAGCGACCTGGCAGAAAAATGCAACGGATCAAAATTCCATAATGGAAATGGGAAGGCATTATAATGGATTTCATCGTAGGACTACCTCGATCCAAGAGAGAGCATGATTCAATATGGGTGATTGTGGACAGACTCACCAAGTCTGCTCACTTCTTGTCAATCAACACTCGATACTCAACCGAAAGATTGGCAGAAATCTATGTTTGGGAAATCGTCAGACTCAATGGAGTGCCTACATCAATCATATATGATCGTGACCCGAAGTTCACTTCCCACTTCTGGGAGCAACTGCAGAGAGCCCTGTGGACGAAACTCAAGTTCAGTACCGTATTCCAACCTCAAACTGATGGGCAATCTGAGCGGACCATACAGACTCTTGAGGATATGCTAAGAGCCTGTATGCTAAAATGAAAAGGTGATTGGGATTCTCACGTAGTGTTGGCTGAATTTGCTTATAATAATAGCCACCATGTTAGCATTGGGATGGCACCGTATGAAGCCTTGTACGGACAACCCTGTCAATCACCAATCCATTGGGGTGAAGTGGGTGAGTGAACCTTGGACTCGCCTATTGTGTTGCAGCATTACACTGAGCAGGTCCATATGACCAGAAAGAAGCTGCTGACTACTTAGAGCCGACAAAAGAGCTACGCAGATCAACGGGGTAGGGAGCTCACTTTTGCGGTTAGAGATAAGGTTTTTATCAAGGTCTCTCCAACCAAGAGTGTGTTTCATTTTGGAAAGAAGGGGAAACTCAGCCCCAGATTCGTTGGCCCCTTCGAAGTTTTGAACCGGATCGGAGAGACTGCATACCGAGTAGCATTGCCACCGTAGTATGCACAGATACACAACGTATTCCATGTGTCAATGCTTAGGAAGTACGTTCATGATCCTTTTTACGTCATCCAACATGAAGATATTGATATTCGGGAAGATATGACAGTGAAAGAAAGACCAGTAGAAATCATGGACAAACGGGAGCAAGTGCTAAGAACGAAGGTCATCCCACTTGTTAAAGTGAGATGGCAATATCATCGAATCAATGATTGCACTCGGGAGCTCGAGTCTGATATGCGAGATAAGTATCTTCAACTATTCACTTTGTACTCTTAACTGAATTTCGCGGATGGAATTCCTTTAAGGAGGTAATGATGTAAGACCCGCAATTTTTCAGTATAAATTCTGAATAAAATTCACAAGGCATTTACCGGAAAAAATAGCATTTCCACTCAGAATGCGAAATGAATCAGTTATACTTAGTGGTTGATATTTTGGAAATGGTATTTTTAAAACAATAATTTTCAATAAACTCTTTGGAAAATTGTCAACCAAAAGTAAATAACCGACTTTCCACAAAGTGGTAAGTACGGGTCAAATCCACAGGGAACAGGAATTACTCAAATATTTCTCAAAAATTTAATTTATTAATCACAAATAACTGTCTACAATCACAATGTTAATAACAATTACAAATTAACACTAAAATGAAATGGAAAAGCAAATAAGTCCTCTGTTGCACGCCAAGGGTATTTCTGTCTTTCTGCTAATTATCCAATCTTTGCACTTGGACAATAAACCCTGGAAAATGAATATGCTTTTCAACCTAAAAATACAGAAAAATAAAGAGTTAGTAACTAGTTCTAATAAATTAAACAAAAAATAAAACTAAACCTAATTTTTAAGAAATTAATAAGACAAATCCTAATTATGATAAAATAATTAATTAAAATGTCAAACTAATTCTAAAATTAACTAACCTAATTCTAACAATACTGTATGATGCAGATGCAGTACCTAATATGCAGAAAATACTGAAAACAGTATGAAAATGCCAAAGATAATGAAATTACCAATATGCCCCTAACTAGTATAAAATAGACTTCTGACAGCTTGTCGGAAAATTACTGTTTGACAAAGAAAACGAGGTTCGATTTTCCCGAAATTTGTTTTGTTTTGTAAGTAACAGATTAAATACTCTGACAGTTTTTACAGAATTAAAAAATGATATCTGAAACTCCAGATATAAGCGTTTCAAAACTGGAAAAAATCAGGATATCGCAGGTCCCAAAATTTTCAAATCCGAAAAAGTTGTTTTCACAAAATGCTTAAAAATCAAACCAAACCAACTCGGATTGAGCTGAAATTTGGTATGCAGACAGTTAACACACCAATAAAGTGAATAGAAAAATAATATTTGGAAAACTCGAAATTTTTGCACATGAAATAACGACAGTGCGACAGGGCAAAAATCGGGTTTTGATTTCAGTGTACTATTCACTCTATAAGTCTATTTTAAACCCTAGAAATGCAGTCTAACCCTAATGCAACTCTAAATGACACTGAATAACAGTGTATATGCAGATGATGGGTACACTTATGCTAAATGCATTAAAAACAAAATATGATATGCAACTTATGACTGAAGCTAAGCTAACTACCGATGTAAATGCACTAAGTTAATCAAGGCGATGCAAACCTAGTTATATAAATTAAAAGCTGTAGTTATTACCAACTAACTACAAATGAAATAATTGAACTACAAAAGTCAAACACAATAAGCAATTACACCTTGAACAAACACTTCTACAATCTAACTAGATCAATTAAGTAAATAACTAGACTAGTTATTCTAAAGTTAAAATCAATTAATACTAAGGTCAACTATCCAATTAAACTAATAAGGTATGATTGAGGGTTTGACTAGGACTGAATTCAACTAGGTTGACTCGACCGGGCTTAGACTAGGGACACGACTCACCTAATTGGGTCAAACAGTTGACTAAGTTAGGTTATCTAAGTAAGGAATTAATTACTAACTAAGGTTAATTCTATTAACTAAAAGAATTAAAACTAATCCTATGCTAAATTAATCAAGCAAGAGAGATAAAGGTGAGTAATTACTCAAGGTGAACTTGGAAATTGGGTCTATCCAAAAATCGTCCAATGTAAAAGAATGTCCTTTTCCTTAATTATTGTACCAATCAAATTGGGAAATAATTAAAAGATATGAAACCGTCTAAGCTAAAGGGAGTTATTGTATTTCCTTAAATGCTTTGCAAAATAAGTTTCAACACCAATAAAACCGTCCAGCTCAATAAAGCCACACGTTTTGACTTTCTCAAAATGAATAGAATCCACTTAAATGCTCTTTCTCAAAACCGTTGACATATCTTTTAGAAACTTAATTGAATTTCAAAAGAAATTTCCAAAACGAAACAAGTAACTCTCCCCTATTTTGGCTGGACAATTAGTCTTAAAACCTTTCTTTAAATGCTCCACACGAATTTAGAAGACCTCAATATTGCCCAAAATCAATTTCAAAACAATTACTCACCTACCCTCTTCCTAAAAATCGATTTAGCTTAGACAAGGAAATTAATCTACCTCTAAATGAATTGAATCAAAACTTAACTAAAATAAGACAATGCTGAAATTGAGAAAATATAACCCTCTACACTAAAGGAAACAACAACTAATGCACTAATTACTAAATGAGTAAAAACGTCTAAACATACTAAATCCTAATACAACGAATCTAGACGCCTTAATGACTTTCTAAAAATACAAACCACTTAACAAAAGCAGCCTAGAGATCTAATGGAGCTCTAATGGCTGACGCCCCACCTTGAGGAAGACGACTAACTAAATGAAAATAAAATTTTCCTTTAACTAACATAAAATTGCAAAACTAAGCAAATAAAATTATGCGAATGACAGTTCGAACTTAACACATGACCTTAATGAATCTTAATTACCCTAAGAAAAAACACATTAACTAACTATTATGCTGGGAATTACATGAACCATGAACAACAACCTAAATACATGCATAACCTAAAACAATAAGAATCTAAGCTTATTTAACACTATGGTTACCACAAAAAAAATAAAAATCTATATTAACTAAAGAGTAATCAACCAATTAAACTACTGTAACAACTGGAACTACATGAACATTTGACTACAACCGGCTGGACAACACCTATAGCACCAAGAGAACAATAAACTCTATTTTTGAATTTTTCACAACAACACAAACCACCTAAAACACTAAAACGTCAAAACGAAATTTAGAAAGATCCAAATACGATGAACTTGAATCACACAAAGTTACAAACTGGTAAACTGCAACAAACAACAAACTACACTACACCCACAGTGGAATCACACGCACTTACCAATCTTCAAACATTCATTCAACGATTTTAGCAAAAACTCTCATACGACACATAAGAAATCCAACCTCCCCTAAAACGAGAAGAAATGACACTGGAAACAATTGAATAAACTCAGATCATGCAGTCAACGCACAGAAAATAATGACAGACCATATATTTATTAAAATCCAAAGATCGGCTAGACTTAATCTAGCCGATATTTTTTTTCTTTTTGAAATAACAAACAATCAACACAACGACTCACTAACTCCCAATGAGACTTTTGAAATTGATTTTTCTGTAAAAAGACACTATAAAACATGCTGGACAGACTTGAAGAATCGGCTAGATGAGGATCTAGACGATTTTCACGTTTTGGGTGAAAAACGTTGGAAAACAATACTCGAACATAAAAACAATGAAACAAAACCTAGATCTAGCATGCTGGTCTATGCACGAACTCTATACTAAGGTTGAAACACGAAAAAACACAGCAAACACAAAAAAAAAAAACGAAAAACAAGCAAAAACGTTTTAGGCTTTATCTAGAAGAAAAGAGAGGAAAAGACCTACCTCAAGGGCGATCCAACGATCGTGGGGAAGAAGAGAGCGGACAATGGCCTTGATTTGACGTTCCGAATGGTTAAAGAATGCTGGAATATCACCATGAACAGTATTCCTACGGCTGCAACACGTTGGAGATCCACCGAAGATGGAACGGGTGTCGATTCGCGATCGGAGGGCTCAAAAAACCGGATGGATGTAGGGCCGGCTCATCTTGTTGGGGTGTTGCGCACTTCCAAGCAAAATTAATGGTCTCCACCTCTGCTACACCTGCAAAAATACAGAAAATGGTGAGAAAATGCAGCAAGGAAGATAAAAAAGTGAATAGAGATGAAACGGGAGAAAGAAATATGCTTGATTTCCAAGCATAAACCAATCTTCAATGGAAAATGTGATGGAACGATAGGTTAGAAGGGGCTGGAGCTAGATTCACTATAATAGCCATAACTCTCTCATTTTAACTCCGATTTCTCTGAAATTCAAACCACAACCCCTTACTATCAAAATGCATCTAAACATGGGTTTAAAACCTTAATCTCACTACAAAATGCATGAATAACTTGTTAACATGATGTGCATTTCATGCATCATCAAATACCCCCATGCTTGAATGTTTGTTAGTCCCTTAACAAACCCTAACTATGCTATGCAACAAAAACAAGAATTGCTAAACATGAATGCATCAAAACTAACTCACTTTCGTAGGAATCACGGTTGCATTTAGCTTATGCAACAAGCCCTTTTTAAACCCTTGGCTTACACCAGTGGATGAGTAAGGTCTCGTGAGGGTTTACAGAGATGCTACCCACAAACATCAATAAAATCCAGGCATGCCTTTTTCAAACATAGTAAGCAGTTAAGAAAACAGTTGGAATAAATATTTCATGTAATTGACATTTTCAAAAACAAATTCAGAAATCTCATGCCACCACAATAAAAAAAAAAATTTCCTTCACTTTTCTAACATTGTAGCTATTTTTTTATTTTTCTCTCAGAAAGTCAAGTATTCTCATGTTTTACTTATTTATCCTCACTTGTATATTTTCTGCACAGTAATGCACATATATTCTTAAGCAATGAAATTTTTCTCATTCAGCATATTCTTTTTCTTTTTTTGGATTTTCAATTTTTCACCTTTTTTCAATTTTTTTTCTTTTGAGCATTCTTTTCACATGAGCACTATTTCGAATATTCAGTTTTCGTGACCCGTGTAGCGAGCTTTGGGACAGTGACTCCCAGGCCGGCCGACCTTAGGGCACTAGATACAAAGTATCCCTCAGACTTAATTACTCGAGTCACTAGACCTTCTATTCTAATAGTTTACGTATAGTCTTCCTCTGGTCATGTGCAATGTCTCTATCTCTTAGGCTTTCTATGCAGTCCATGTATCAAGCTTTCGAACCGGTGACTCCCAAACCAGCTGGCTTTGGGGCACTAGGTGTAAAACACCCTTTAGATTTTACTTACTCGAATTACAAAGGCCACAGATATCGACTAGACAAGAGGATGATCTCCTTCGTTATCCTTTTTGTCAAGAGACTCAAACACTTCATCTCGTGTCTGAGTTCCACTACTAGGATGTACAAAGACATCAACAACTAAACGTAGCTCTATTCTTTTAAACTCATTTTTTTTAAAACCATCTTTCCATTGCTTATTTCTTTCACAAAACATACTGTGCATACTTATACTAAAGTGATTCAAAATTTTCTAACAATCAAATACTGTCTTTTTTTTGAATTTTCTCATAAATAACTACTCTATTTGAATCAGTTCAGAAAAAAAAAATTTACATGGGGCTTAAAAATTTCTAAACTGTTAGATTATGCCAAAAACAATCATATATGCTACAAACTTGTTCTCAAATGCCTACTATAGCTACCAGACATAAAAAAAAAAAATTAGTGTGCATCTAACCCCCCCCCCCCCCCCCATGCTTGAATGACACTGTCCCTAGTGGCATACAAAATATATAAAAATGTAATGCAAATGCACACTAACAGACAATAAAAAATATGGGAGAAAGGATAGATACAACCTGATCTGTTCGAGCTTCTGAAGTTTAACTGCCTTTTGACTTTTTCATCTGATTAATGAATTCTTTGAAAGCTCTGCTCTGTACTTGGTAACTGATACACTAAGTGTTAGATTCATCCTGCATACATCAAAACAAATGTCAGCACATATGAAATGAAATACTGAATAAAGAAAAATACTAAAATGAAAAACAAACTAATGTACATATGATACATTCCTCTGGTCGAATCCTCATGCCTTCATGAGACATACTACCTCACACTCACCATTCTGTAAGGCATCTGAAATAAAGGGCTTCAGTCTTTGCCCATTCACCTTGAATGTACCTTGGGTCATAGGATCGAATAAAGTAACTGCTCCATGTGGAAACACTTCTTTCACTATGTATGATCCTGTCCATCTCAATCTCAACTTCCCTGGGAATAAAAGCAAATGAGAATTGTATAGCCACACTTTCTGCTCTGGCTCAAACACTTTTCTAACAATGTGCTTATCATAAAATGCTTTAGTGCGAGCTTTGTATAACTTGGCATTCTCATACGCATCATTCCTGAGTTCCTCTAATTTTGAGAGCTGCAGTGCTCTCGCTTTGCCAGCCTGGGTGAGGTCAAAATTCAACTTATTGATGGCCCAATACGCTCTATGCAATAGTTCGACAGGAAGATGGCATGCTTTCTCGAATACAAGTCGATACGGGGACATGCCAATGGGAGTCTTAAGTGCAGTCCTATATGCCTAAAGTGCATCATCTAAGCACTGGGACCAATCCCTGTGGTCCGGCCGAAATGTCTTCTTTAAAATCCGCTTAATCTGCCTATTCGACACCTCTACCTGTCCACTAGTCTGCGGATGATATGGCGTGGTGAATCTATGATTGATAGAATATCTTCTCAGCAGAGAAGCTATATGTACATTCCTAAAATGCTTGCCACCATCGCTAATCATAGCACGTGGCACATCAAAATGACTAAAAATGTTGTGCTTAATGAACTTAAGCACCACTCTATGATCATTGGTCTTGGTTGCCACAGCCCTGACCCACTTGGACACATAATCAACCGCCACAATAATGTATAAATTTTCAAATGAAGGCGGAAATGGTCCCATGAAATCAATGCCCCAAACATAAAAAATCTCGACTATCAAGATCGGGAGCAAGGGCATCATGTCCCTCTTGGACATGTTCCCAATCTGCTGACATCTACTACATTGCCTACAGAACTCATGCGCATCTCTGTGGAGTGTAGGCCAATAAAATCCAGACTGCAAAACCTTTGCAGCCGTCTTCCTACTGCTAAAATGCCCTCCACAGGCTAATGAATGGGAAAAACTAAGAATGGACTCGTACTCCTCCTCCGGCACACATCTCCTAATGATCTGGTCTGCGCAATATTTGAACAACTCTGGTTCATCCCAATAATAGTGTCTCACCTAAGATAAGAATCTCTCGCGCTCATTCTTATTCTAATGCTCAGGTATCTGTCTCGAAACCAGATAGTTCACAATATTCGCAAACCAGGGTAACTGCGATGTCCTGACTACCATGACTTGCTCGTCGAGGAAAGAATCACTGATCGGCCTCTGATCTTGCGTGGTCTCCATGATCAGTCTAGAAAGATGGTCTGCTACTACATTCTCGCTTCCCTTCTTATCTCGAATCTCGAGATCAAACTCTTGTAGTAGTAGAACCCAACGAATCAGTCTCGGTTTGGTGTCTTTCTTATTCAACAGATACTTCAATGCAGCATGGTCAGAATAGACAACCACCTTCGAACCGAGCAAATATGACCTAAACTTGTCCAATGCGAACATTACAGCAAGTAGCTCCTTCTCTGTCATGGTATAATTCATCTGAGCATCAGATAGAGTTTTACTTGCGTAGTAAATCACATAGGGCTTCCTATCAATGCGCTGTCCTAAAATAGCCCCCATAGCATAATCAGATGCATCACACATAATCTTAAACGGGAGAGTCCAATCCGGAGGTCTCAAAATGGGCGCAGTAATCAAGGCCTCTTTGAGAATCTCAAAGACCTTCATGCAATCCTCGCTAAAAACAAAGGGTTGGTCCTTCTCCAATAAAGTGCAAAGCAGTCGAGAGATTTTTCTGAAATCTTTTATGAACCGCCTATAAAAACCCGCATGCCCTAAAAATGACCTAATCTGCCTCACAGTGGTAGGTGGAGTCAAACGTGAAATGGATTCCACCTTCGCTCTGTCAACCTCAATGCCTCTCTTGGACGTAATGTGTCCAAGCACAATCCCCTCCTGGACCATAAAATGGCTCTTTTCCCAACTGAGGACAAGATTTGTCTCCGCACACCTACTTAGTACTCAAGTAAGTTTTTGGAGGCAATCTTCAAATGAAGAGCCATACACTAAAAAATTGTCCATGAAAACCTCCATAACATCATCTATCATGTCTGAGAAGATAGCAAGCATGCACCTCTGAAAAGTTGTTGGGGCATTGCAGAGCCCAAACGGCATATGTCTAAATGCGAAGGTGCCATAAGGGAAGGTAAATGTCGTCTTCTCCTGGTCGTCAAGATGGACAGCTACCTGATTTTATCCTGAATATCCATCTAGAAAACAATAGTAGCTCTGTCCTGCGAGTCTCTCTAAGATCTGATCAATGAATGTCAATGAGAAATGATCTTTCCTAGTTGCCACGTTCAGCTTATTATAATCTATGCAGACTCGCCATCCTGTAGTGGTCCTCATCGGAATTCTCTCACCCTTCTCGTTCTCCACAACAGTGAGTCCTGACTTCTTCGATACAACCTGAATTGGACTGACCCACTAGCTATCAGAAATAGGGTAGATAATCCCAACATCCAACCACTTCACCACCTCATTCTTCACCACTTCCTTCATATTGGGATTTAGCCTTCTCTGCATATCTCTCACTAGCTTGATCTCCTCATCGCAATGGATTCTATGCATGCAGAATGAAGGATCAATCCCCTTCAGATCAGCAACTCCCTAGTCAATCGCTGCTTTGTGCTCTTGTAAAATAGTCAACAATCTCTGCTCCTACTCCTCAGTGAGAAGGGATGAGATGATCACAGGCAAAGTCTTATCATCTCCAAGGTATGCATACTTGAGTGAATCCGGTAAGGGATTCAACTCAAGTTTTGGAGGTGGCTCGATCAAAGATTTGGCCGGAGATTCCGCAAGTGGGGGAAGAGGCTCAATGATAGCTCTTTAAGGTGGTCTCTCTGATGACACTCTAGACACATCTACGCTAACTATACAACTATCTTTCTCTATATGGTACAGATCAAACGGATCCTCAGTAATGTACAACTCGGGCTGCTCCTCCACTAACTCCTGTGCAATATCTACATGGAAGCAGTCCATGTCTCCTACTGGTCCTATAGCAGCATTGAAAATATTCAGCTTGACTTTCCTATTACCGAATAAGAGATCCATGGCTCCGGTCCTACAATTGATGCACGCATTGGCAGTCGCCAAGAATGGTTTGCCCAAAATGATCGGAGTCTAGTGCTGGCTATCCACTCCTTTCATATCAAGGTTAATGAAATCGACGGGAAAAAAAAATCATCCACTTTAACTAGCTGAAGTGTAATAGGAGTCGATCTCATCTCTCCTAGCTTGAAAGAATCAAAGAAATACCCGGGCAGAATGCTCACGCTTGCTCCAAGATCGAGCAAAGCACGTTCTATTCGGATGTTCCCTATAGTACAAGCAATGATAGGGGCTCCAGAGTCCTTGAGCTTTGGTAGTGTCTGATGCTGAAGTATTGAACTCACCTGCTCAGTAAGATGGACCCTGTTAGGAATTCTCTCTCTGGATTTCCTTTTCTACGTACAGAGTTCCTTCAGGAATTTGGCATATGCCGGCACCTGCTGAATCACATCGAGCAAAGGCAAGTTGATTTGCACATGCTTGAAGATGTCAAGCATGTCTTGGATCTTCGCACCCTGCTTCCCTCTAAATCCGGGAGACTCTAATGCTTTGGGATAGGGTGGTGGGGGAATATACGCGGGTGGTTCCTCCTCTTTGTGAGAGGGCTCACTCCTATCCTTCTTCTGAACTGAGGATGAAGATGAAGATGATGATGATGGTGATGATGGGGACGGGGATGATAATGATGGCTGAGCTAACGAAGGTGAAACATTGGTCTCGGGCTCCTCTACCCTCTTTCTACTCTCTATCTCTCTGCTCTCGACGTGATACTGACATCCACTCCTGAGGGCAATAGCAGATTTGGCCTGCTGCTGTGGCTCAGCATGAAACAAGCCTCCTGTCATCTGGTCCTTGCCGTTCGGGTTCATGACAGCCTGGCTCGGCAATGTACCCTCGGGTCTCCTACTGATAGCCTCAGCTAAGACTGCGTATGTGAGCTCAAGATCTAGCTACACTTGTCAAAGGCATTCTAATTAGAGGTTTTCACCTCTTGGAATAACTGGAGAAGTCTCTCCTCAAAAGATGTCTGCGGGGCAGACTCCTGCTGAATCGGGGGAGGAAATGAAGGAGAAGGCTGAGAATAGCTCGGCCTCAGAAATGTCTGAGAAAAAGATGGTGGCCTAGCTGGCTGAGAGGATGTAGGCATCTGCATGGAAGACTGTGGATTCTTCCATGAAAAATTGGGATGGTTACGCCAACCCGGATATTATGTAGATGAGAATGGGTTGTTCGACGGTCTGATGTAACCCTGAGCTGCCTGAACTTGTTCTTGAACAAATTCAGGGTTTTAAGCTGTCGAAGGGCACTCAGTAATATCATGTGCCAGACTGGCACACAGAGTACACACTTTCTTAGTCGTGGGTGGTTCTGAGAGAAGTTGGTCCAGCTTCTGAGCAATCATATCTACCTTGCACTGTAGTGCAGTAGATGGATCAATCTCAAGAACACCAGCTTTCTTCTGAATGTTGGGTGTGGCTCTATCCGAATGAGAGCTCGAAGCATGGTGGAGGGAATTCTCGGCCAATATATCAAATAACCTCCATGCGTCATCCTCGCTCTTCAACATGAATGTCCCCCCGCGTGAAGAATCGATCATCTGACGATTCCTGTCAGACAATCCATCGTAAAAACTCTGCACCAGTTGCCATCTTGGCACCTGATGATGGGGACATTTCCTAAGGAGATCCTTCATTCTATCCTAGGTCTCATGAAAGTGCTCACCATCTAGCTCTGAGAAGCTAGTGATGGCTCTACGATATTGGTTCGTACGACCAATGGGAAAGTATTTCCGAAGAAACTCCTGCTGCAACTGATCCCAGGACCCTATCTCTACAAAATCTAAGGACTTTAGCCAATACTTGGCCTTGTCCTTCAATGAAAAGGGGAATAGGGTCAACCTCAAAGCATCATCGTCGAAATTCTGTATCTTCACATTAGAACAAATCTCAAGGAATTCGTCTAAATGTCGGTAGGGATCCTCGTGACTAAGGTCATAGAAAGATGGGAGCATCTGAATAATACTGGCCTTAATCTCGTAGTGAGGCGCTGTAACGCCCCGGATTTCCAAAACAAAGCTAAGTTAAAATTTTCATGAATTTTTTTTTTTTCTTTGCAGCGGAATTTAGAAAAGCTTTTAGCAGCGGAATCAGACGATAATGAGTCGTCAGTTTTAGAAAACTCCAAGCAAATTGCAGGTATGTGGCCAAGCAACTCATTGACCACCAAAGTGTTCCATTTTATCGAAAACCACATGTTTATTACAACACTACTGCTTTAGAAAAGCAGTGTAGGTTCAATAAAAGGAAGCAGTACAACTCTGTCTAGAGAAACCCTGGAACTCGATGCCGCCTTGCTCCGTATATCGCCACGTAGATACAACACCTGAAATCCCCATAAAACGGGGTCAGAACCACTGATGGTCTGGTAAGCATGCAATCATGTAACCATTCAACTCAAGTACAATAATGACCACTCAGGGTCGCAATGCGCAATAACGACGCTCAAGCCTCCAAGACTTAGCGTATATCGCAGGAGCCTCCTCAGGGCTATGAGTTGAACATCCGCTTAAGTCTTCATGACTTAGAGCAAGCCTTTTCAGGGCTGTGATTTGAATAACCGCTTAAGTCTCCACGACTTAGTCATGACCTCTTTCGGGTCTCAAAGTGATGTTTAGCTCAAGTCTTCATACTTGGCACATCCGTATCCCACGTATCTAAGGACAACTCCTCGAGCTTCGCTTAGTCGTGCGGATACAACACGGGTCTTTGCCCAGTCGGTCCAGTAGTATACCGAACATGACACCTTCACAAAGGTTATGCAGGACTGACTCAACACGTCATCCACTCATACATTCAAAGCATCGTTGTACCTAGAACTAATGCATTGTTTGATAATTAACCGCTCCCGCCTTTGGTACGCAGGTAGAGCTATTGTCCGGGCATCAACGCGATGTTCTGGGGGTTGATTATTCTATGTATTTTAGATACCCTAGAGGCCTATTGACCCTATCCATAGTAGGGCAGTGTGTTTCAACTGGGAGAATCCTACTAGGCCCATATTCGGATGCATCCTCTACTTGCAGTAGTTGGGTTCAATCCTTAGATCTTAAGGATAACCACGACCCCAAAACCCATGAGTGACTGAGGCCATCGTGGACTCTATCAGGTCCAAAGTAAAATACATGTCACTCAAGGCTGTACCATCATTGTCATTCCACAGTGAGCATAATTCCTGAAGGGGTCTGCCAGTCTTACAATTACTTGGACAGAATCTGCATGCCATTTAGGCAGCCCGTGCTTTCAGCACTACGGGAGTATGTACCCGACCCCATTCAGTCTGCCCCAACACAGTCATTACTGAGGGGGTACCCCTAACACAATTTTCAACCGCGGGGTATGTGCGACCTTAAGTCTTATTCATATGCATGCAGAACACCGCTCTTTGGCACTTCGGCCACCACGAGCATCACACCTCTTTGGGTGGAAACAACACACTCTGGCTCTTCAGCCCTTACGAGTCTGGTTGCATAACCGTTCTCAATGAGCATGCATATGACTCGATCTAAATAGATCGGCTACTCGGCGTATTTTTACGCAACGAGTCCAAACCTAGCCAAGGCGCAACCTCTACTCCGGCTAGCGGCCCTTACGAGCAAGGTGCCCTTGCAGGCACAAGGATACGAGCTGATCTGGCATCGTTCCATCAACAGACATCATTATGCCATTCCATTGGTTCCGGCAGCTCTTCTGCCGACCATTTCGTCAGCACCTCCCCTGCTCTACTGGCAGTGGTGCGACGAACCCTTCTACATTGTAGAGGGCAAACCATGAACTGGGTAGCACACTGCTATATGTCAGAGTATCCTGCTATGTTCTTTCTGAGCTATTCTTAGCTTCTTCAGAAATTTCAGCAGCACTTCCTCTCTTTTACGGAGAAAGCGTGCATTTCTTTTATCCATTTCAGCGGCATCTCCCCTCTTTGGTAGGAAATCACCACGCTTAATTCGGGAAATGGATGTGCACCGTTGTGCGTACTTTGCATCCATCAAGGTTGCAGGAACCCTGGGCCATAGCCAGGCCATACGTAATTGACTTTGTCTTTACGTAAAGAGCATTTTGCCAAAAAGCTGAAGCCTTTCCAATAGGGGCTTCATTCGTCAAGCAGAATCTTGAACGAGGAGCGGTCAGGGAATCACATTGGCGATTTGGAGTTTGGTCTCCATTTTAAACGCTCATTTATGCGTTATATATGTAGTATAAGCAGAAGCCTGTGCTTTATACAACGGCGGCGTAAAGAAATGCATATACTATTGTTCAGGGTGTGTAACTGAACGAAATATTCTACATATATAACAAAACAGAAGCCTTGGCATCGTTTGACGCGACGGCGTAAGTAAATACATTGCAGAAAGCCGGAGCCTTTGCATCGTTCGACGCGATGGCGTAAGTAAATGCATAATCGGAAGTGCAGTAATCGAAAGTGCAGAATACAGGGAGCCTTGGCATCATACGACGCGACGGCAAAGGTAAATTACATAGCCTGTGCGATATAGGACGCGTCGGCAGAATCAATAGATATACACCTAGATCTATATCCAACGATAGTTACGAGGCAAGCGAGTGAACACCGAAGTGTCCTAGAGGGCTCAACCAAGAACTAGGGCGAGATACTATTTTTGAAGAACGCATATACTGTGCATTCGAACATATATATCCGACGATAGTTACGAGGCGAGCGCGTGAACACCGAAGCGTCCTAGAGGGCTCAACCAAGAACTAAAGCAAGATACTACTTCAGAAAGTATATGATATATACAAACAATCAAATACTTGAGAGAGATGGTTTAATGAAGCGAACTTACTTCAATTTGAGGAAGAAACGACTCTGATTGCTTCAAACGCTTCGAACGAGGCTCGACTTCGAAAAAGGATCAACTTCAAACTTCAGACGAAAAAGGACTTGGACTTTGACTTTGAACCAAACCAGGTTCAAGTCAAGTCAACTGGGTTCAGACTTAGGTCAAGTAGGTTCAGACCTAGGTCAGGTGGGTTAGGACCAGGTCAGGCAGGCTCAGACCAGTTCAAGCAGGCTCAGGCTAAGTCAGGCAGGCTCCGGTGGGCTAGGCTAGGTAGGGGAGGTTTGGAAAAGGAGGAGAGAGAGAGGGGTTGGCGATTTTTAAAGAGAGGGGGGGCTCCTCTATTTATAGGTTCTGAAACTTGGGCCCCAAGTTTCAGAATCCCCTCTTTACCCTTTTCTGAGAATCCCTTCCATGGAAGGTGCTAGAACATGCTGGAAGGCTCTGGAAGATGCTGGAATATTCTAGAATATTCTAGAATATTTTCTGAGAAATATTTCAGTGGGTCCCACTAATATTTCCGTGGGTCTCGCAAGAATTTCGGGTTTTCGGCGATTTTTTTCCGAAAAATTCTGAGTACGCCATTCCCTTTGTATTGACGTAACTAAGAAAGTTGGCTCGCAGGAATCCTTTGATTTCGTTCAGATAGAAAGTTATGGCTTCCAGAGTGTTTGAGCATATATTCGCGAATCGACGAATATCCTAAGTATAACTGGCTCGCAGGAATTGATTCGTTTCGCATTTTGAGAAAAAAATGCTATTTTTACTGGTAAATGCCTCATGAATTTTATTCAGATATTTTCTGAAAAATTGCGGGTCTTACATCATTACCCCCTTAAAGAAATTTCGTCCGCGAAATTCAGCTAAGAGTACAAGGTGAAAAGTTCAGGATATTTATCCCGCATATCCGATTTGGGCTCCCAAGTGCAATCATCGATTCCATGATGCTGCCACCTCACTTTAACAAGTGGAATGACCTTCGTTCTTAGCACTTGCTCCCAGCGGTGTATGATCTCCACTGGCCTTTCTTCTACCGTCATATCTTCTCGAATGTCAATATCTTCATGTTGAATGACGTGAGAAGGATCATGAACGTATTTACGAAGCATTGATACGTGAAATACATCATGTATTTGCGCGTATTGTGGTGGCAATGCTACTCGGTAGGCTGTCTCTCCGATTCGGCTCAAAACTTCGAAGGGACCAACGAATCTGGGGCTGAGCTTTCCCTTCCTTCCAAAACGAAACACACTCTTGGTTGGAGAGACCTTGATAAAAACCTTATCTCCAACCGCAAAAGTGAGTTCCCTACGCCGCTGATCGGCGTAGCTCTTCTGTCGACTCTGAGCAGTCAGTAGCTTCTTTCTGATCATGCGGACTTGCTCAGTATAATGCTGCAACACAATGGGCGAGTCCAAGGTTCGCTCACCCACTTCACCCCAATGGATTGGTGATCTACAGGGTCGCCCATACAAGGCTTCATACGGTGCCATCCCAATGCTAGCGTGGTGGCTATTATTATAAGCAAATTCAGCCAACGCTAGGTGGGAATCCCAATCACCTTTCCATTCCAGCATACAGGCTCTTAGCATATCTTCAAGAGTCTGTATGGTTCGTTGTGATTGCCCATCTGTTTGGGGATGGAATGTTGTACTGAACTTGAGTTTCGTCCCCAGGGCTTTCTGAAGCTGCTCCCAAAAGTGAGAGGTGAACTTCGGGTCACGATCAGATATGATCGAAATCGGCACTCCATGGAGTCTAACGATTTCCCGAATATAGATTTCTGCCAATCGTTCAGTTGAGTATTGAGTGTTGATTGGCAAGAAGTGAGCAGACTTGGTGAGTCTGTCCACGATCACCCATATCGAATCGTGTTGTCTCTTGGATCGAGGCAATCCAACGATGAAATCCATCGTAATGCCTTCCCATTTCCATTCTGGAATCTCGATCCGTTGCATCTTTCCACCAGGGCGCTGATGCTCGATCTTTACTTGCTGGCAGATCAAACACTTCGAGACAAACGTAGCCACATCACGCTTCATACCCCTCCACCAATACTTTTTCTGCAAATCTCGGAACATCTTCGTACCCCCAGGGTGGATAGTATATTTGCTACTATGGGCCTCCTGGAGTACTTCCTGTCTTAGCTCAGGGTTATTTGGAACCCAAATCCTTTCTTCCATCCATACTCCTCCATCTTCTTTCAAATGGAAGAAAGTGTCATCTTTTTCAGCACGAGCTTTCAATTCCAAGTACTGGGGATCCTTGAACTGTTCGGCTACGATGCGATCGAGGAACTCTATGTGGATCGTCAAACATGACATTTGGATTCGGCCAGAATCAGCCAAAAATGGCTTCCACTTGACAAAATCCGCCATCAACTTCCATTGTCCAGTTAGGCTGGCCAGAGTGCCAACAGTCTTGCAACTAAGGGCATCTGCTACAACATTCGCCTTTCCAGGGTGATAGGAAAGCGTGAATTCATAGTCTTTGAGGAATTTCATCCATCGCCGTTGCCGCATATTAAGTTCTTTTTGAGAAAAGAGATATTTAAGGCTCTTATGGTCCGACATGACCTCAAATTTCTCTCCATATAGGTAGTGTCGCCAAATTTTAAGTGCGAACACCACCGCGGCAAGCTCAAGATCGTGAGTTGGATAATTTTTCTCATGGACTCTCAACTGTCGTGACGCATAGGCGATTACTTTGCCATGCTGCATCAATACGCAACCCAGACCTGTTCCCGAGGCATCGGTATAAGCCACGAAGCCTCCCTAACCAGCAGGTAAGGTAAGGACAGGGGCAGTGCTAAGCCTCTGTTTGAGAACCTCAAAGCACTCCTTACACTGGTCAGTCCATTCGAACTTGACTCTCTTTTTCAGTAATTTCGTCATCGGTACGGCGATTCGGGAGAAGTCCTGTATGAACTTCCGATAATATCCGGCAAGTCCAAGGAAGCTGCGGACCTCAGTGATATTTTCTAGCTGCTTCCAGTCCATCACAGCTTCCACCTTCGCAGGATCCACTGCGATTCCATCTTTTGAGATCACATGACCAAGGAACATCACTTTATCTAGCCAGAATTCACATTTTGAAAACTTAGCATAGAGTTGGTTATCTTGAAGGGTTTTCAAGACGATTTTCAAGTGCTCCACGTGTTGTTCCTTGTTCTTAGAATATACGAGAATGTCAATAATAAAGACGATGACAAAGCTATCCAAATATGGTCTGAATATCCGGTTCATTAGATCCATAAAAGCAGCAGGCGCATTAGTGAGTCCGAAGGGCATTACTACGAACTCATAATGGTCGTATCTCGTTCTGAAGGCAGTCTTGGGTATATCCTCTTCCTTAACTCTGAGCTGATGGTACCCAGACCTAAGGTCGATCTTGGAGAACACCCTTGCTGTTCTGAGCTGATCGAATAAGTCCTCAATCCGAGGCAACGGGTACTTATTTTTAACAGTTGCCTGGTTAAGTATCCGATAATCGATGCATAAACGAAGGGATCCATCCTTCTTCTTTACAAATAGTACCGGAGCTCCCCACGGTGATACACTCGGTCGGATGAACCCTTGTTCCATCAGTTCTTCCAACTGACACTTCAACTCACTGAGTTCAGCTGGCGCCATTCGATACAGGGCTTTGGATATCGGCATTGTTCCAGGTAAGGATTGAATTCCAAATTCAACCTCACGAAGTGGCGGAAGTCCTGGCAATTCCTCAGGAAACACATCGGGAAACTCACGCACCACTTCCAAACTCTCAAGGGGTTGGTCATTGGATTTTTCCACCGAGAGACTCAACAGGAAGGCCACACAACCCTTCCTAAGGTATTTTTGTACCTTAAGTGCTGATATGAGCTTTTTTTGTGGAACTGGTTTGGATAACCGGTATTCCATCTTAGGCAATCTGGGTCGAGATAGAATCACTCTGCCCTCGCGGCACAAAATCTTGGCATTATTCTGAGCCAACCAATTCATTCCCAGAATGACATTGTACTGTATCATATCGATCAGAATGGCGTCAGTAGGCAAGTGTTGCCCTGCTATCTCAATATCCAAATTTTTCACACACCGGATACATTTGGTGCGTGAACCCAACGGGTTATATACTTCGATTATTTTATCAATCGGTTGCACCGAGGCGTGGAGTTGTTCAGTGAAATCGTCAGAGATAAACGAATGAGTAGCACCACAATCAAACAAGACGTAAGCTGCATGTCCATTAACAGGTACGGTGCCTTCAATCAGGTCACCATTTTCGACTTGTTCAGTCGTTACAGCGTATACACGACCTGCAACAGGCCTTTGTTCGATCCTAGGGGGCAGTCGTTGGAACTGCGAACGCTGTGGTGCTGGTCGAGAGGGTCCGGCAGATCCGGCATTACTCCTCTGTTCATCTGCAGCCTTCTTGGCGCAATCCCTTATAAAGTGGCCCATCTTGCCACAATACAAGCAACCACCCATGTCACGAGGACATGGCTTTCCGGGGTGGTTCACACAACACCTTGGGCAGCTGAAGTTGGACTGCTGACCATTCGGAGTTGTGTTCTGCCTTGGCCTCACGACTTGTTGAGTGTTGTTCCCTCCTTGGAACTTCTTCTTTTGAAAGGGTTGTCGTGAACCCTGGCCACTTGGGAACGTCCTTTTACGATTCCCACCATTCACTATAGGCTTCTTTGCTACGATCACTTTAGATCGTGCCCAGTCCTCTTGGATTTTTGAAGCTGCTGCTACCGCAGCCTGAAAAGTCTAAGGCATGCTTGTTATCACTCGAGACCGCAGCCCTTCGCGCAGACCATTCACATATTTGTCGGCCCTTCCTTGGTCGGTCTCAAATAACCGGGAGCAGTACCGTTCAAGATTTTGAAATTTGGTGGTATAGTCAATCAGACTCATGCCACCCTGCTCCAATTCCAGAAACTCCATCTTCTTCTTGTTTCTGGAGTGTAATGAAAAGTAATTATCCATGAAAGCTCTCCGGAAGTCAGTCCAAGGAATGACTTCAACTTCCGAGAACTGGATAATCTTAGTGGTATCCCACCACTTTCGTGCGTTGTCTTTCAGCCTGTACGTGCCAAAGTTGGTCTTATTTTCTTCTGGTACTCCCAATACCAGGAAGGCACGTTCTATCTCTTCGACCCAACTTTCTGCCAGTTCAGGATCGGCTCTTCCGGTGAAGACTGGCGGATCGAGCTTGAGGAATTTTTCATAGATCATTCCCCCAAGGTTTTCGTTTCGAGGTGTGACTGGTTCCGGCCTTGTTTCTCGAATGGCAGTAACCAGATTGTTGAGCGTTTCCAGCAGGAATCCTTGAGTATGGGACTCCTCGCTCGGCATGGTTCTCCTCGTCGTAGGAGCCATTTATCTATCACATACAAGCAACATGTTTTAGTTTCTCAATGTATATATCGAAGCAAAAGTTTCATTTACTTAATATACATCACATTTACACAAACATCGCCTTAAACAAAACGTCATGCCGCACTGGCATACTTTTAGGCGTTGAGAAACTATGTACATGAGTCTATTGACTCCAAACACTACCAGTCTCTTCTAGGCACTGGATTTCTTTCTCGACCTAAAGAACCCGAAGTATCGTTTACTTCCACATTGCCTTGGTGCAGGCACTACTAGTTTTGGCTTGGGCGGCACTTCCGCGCTCTCAAGCGAATCTTGTGGGTAGATTAGTGATGCCGGTCCACTTGCCCATTCAGTGGCATCATGGCTCGGGGAATCCGATATCATAACGGGATGATAGGGGTTGTATCCCTCTTCCTGGCCATTCAGACTCGGCGTTGGTGAAGCCGCTCTGTTCTCCCATATAATAGTACTTTGATTCGAGGAATCTGAAATCATAATGGGATTATAGAAGGAGTTGTTGCATCCCTCCTCCCAACTGTGCAAGCTAGGCGTACATGATGCCTGTTGATAGCCTTGCGATTGACCAAATCCCTCAAGGAAGTTCAAGTCAAATCCTACCAGAGACGGTAGCTCATCAGAAGTTGCTGGGGTACGGCTACTCCCTCTACTGGAGTGATGTGGCCCACTAACACGCGAAGTCTCATCCCTAAGACCAAGCGATCCCCGCCGACCCATATCGGCGGTATGTTTCGTTTGGCATTCGTTGTCGGAATGCCCTTCCTCGCCACAATACTGGCAGTCTTGGACTTCATATGGGCATACCCACTCATCGTGCATGATCCCGCAACGATAGCAGTATCCTCGGGAGTTGTGAGTTGCCATCTATACAAAGATGCACCTAGATCAGAACAAGAAGTACAAAATATACTTACAGTGCGATATGGTGGACAAGACGGATCTCGAACCAGGTTTCTCAGACTCTTGCTCTGATACCAATTCTGTAACGCCCCGGATTTCCAAAACAAAGCTAAGTTAAAATTTTCATGAATTTTTTTTTTCTTTGCAGCGGAATTTAGAAAAACTTTTAGCAGCGGAATCAGACAATAATGAGTCGTCAGTTTTAGAAAACTCCAAGCAAATTGCAGGTATGTGGCCAAGCAACTCATTGACCACCAAAGTGTTCCATTTTATCGAAAACCACATGTTTATTACAACACTACTGCTTTAGAAAAGCAGTGTAGGTTCAATAAAAGGAAGCAGTACAACTCTGTCTAGAGAAACCCTGGAACTCGATGCCGCCTTGCTCCGCATATCGCCACGTAGGTACAACACCTGAAATCCCCATAAAACGGGGTCAGAACCACTAATGGTCTGGTAAGCATGCAATCATGTAACCATTCAACTCAAGTACAATAATGACCACTCAGGGTCGCAATGCGCAATAACGATGCTCAAGCCTCCAAGACTTAGCGTATATCGCAGGAGCCTCCTTAGCGCTATGAGTTAAACATCCGCTCAAGTCTTCATGACTTAGAGCAAGCCTTTTCAGGGCTGTGATTTGAATAACCGTTTAAGTCTCCACGACTTAGCCATGACTTCTTTCGGGTCTCAAAGTGATGTTTAGCTCAAGTCTTCATACTTGGCATATCCGTATCCCGCGTATCTAAGGACAACTCCTCGAGCTTCGCTTAGTCGTGCGGATACAACACGGGTCTTTGCCCAGTCGGTCAAGTAGTATACCGAACATGACACCTTCACAAAGGTTATGCAGGACTGACTCAACACGTCATCCACTCATACATTCAAAGCATCGTTGTACCTAGAACTAATGCATTGTTTGATAATTAACCGCTCCCGCCTTTGGTACGCAGGTAGAGCTATTGTCCGGGCATCAACGCGACGTTCTGGGGGTTGATTATTCTATGTATTTTAGATACCCCCGAGGCCTGTTGACCCTATCCATAGTAGGGCAGTGTGTTTCAACTGGGAGAATCCTACTAGGCCCATATTCGAATGCATCCTCTACTTGCAGTAGTTGGGTTCAATCCTTAGATCTTAAGGATAACCACGACCCCAAAACCCATGAGTGACTGAGGCCATCGTGGACTCTATCAGGTCCAAAGTAAAATACATGTCACTCAAGGCTGTACCATCACTGTCATTCCACAGTGAGCATAATTCCTGAAGGGGTCTGCCAGTCTTACAATTACTTGGACAGAATCTGCATGCCATTTAGGCAGCCCGTGCTTTCAGCACTACGGGAGTATGTACCCGACCCCATTCAGTCTGCCCCAACACAGTCATTACTGAGGGGGTACCCCTAACACAATTTTCAACCGCGGGGTATGTGCGACCTTAAGTCTTATTCATATGCATGCAGAACACCGCTCTTTGGCACTTCGGCCACCACGAGCATCACACCTCTTTGGGTGGAAACAACACACTCTGGCTCTTCGACCCTTACGAGTCTGGTTGCATAACCGTTCTCAATGAGCATGCATATGACTCGATCTAAATAGATCGGCTACTCGGCGTATTTTTACGCAACGAGTCTAAACCTAGCCAAGGCACAACCTCTACTCCGGCTCAGCGGCCCTTACGAGCAAGGTGCCCTTGCAGGCACAAGGATACGAGCCGATCTGGCATTGTTCCATCAACGGACATCATTATGCCGTTCCATTGGTTCCGGCAGCTTTTCTGTCGACCATTTCGTCAGCACCTCCCCTGCTCTACTGGCAGTGGTGCGACGAACCCTTCTACGTTGTAGAGGGCAAACCATGAACTGGGTAGCACTCTGCTATATGTCAGAGTATCCTGCTACGTTCTTTCTGAGCTATTCTTAGCTTCTTCAGAAATTTCAGCAGCACTTCCTCTCTTTTACGGAGAAAGCGTACATTTCTTTTATCCATTTCAGCGGCATCTCCCCTATTTGGTAGGAAATCACCACGCTTAATTCGGGAAATGGATGCGCACCGTTGTGCGTACTTTGCATCCATCAAGGTTGTAGGAACCCTGGGCCATAGCCAGACCATACGTAATTGACTTCGTCTTTACGTAAAGAGCATTTTGCCAAAAAAGCTGAAGCCTTTCCAATAGGGGCTTCATTCGTCAAGCAGAATCTTGAACGATGAGCGGTCAGGGAATCACATTGGCGATTTGGAGTTTGGTCTCCATTTTAAACGCTCATTTATGCGTCATATATGTAGTATAAGCAGAAGCCTGTGCTTTATATAGCAACGGCGTAAAGAAATGCATATACTATTGTTCAGGGTGTGTAACTGAATGAAATATTCTACATATATAACAAAACAGAAGCCTTGGCATCGTTTGACGTGACGACATAAGTAAATACATTGCAGAAAGCAGGAGCCTTGGCATCGTTCGACGCGACGGCGTAAGTAAATGCATAATCGGAAGTGCAGTAATCGGAAGTGCAGAAAACAGGGAGCCTTGGCATCATACGACGCGACGGCAAAGGTAAATTATATAGCCTGTGCGATATAGGACGCGTCGGCAGAATCAACAGATATACACCTAGATCTGTATCCAACGATAGTTACGAGGCGAGCGAGTGAACACCGAAGTGTCCTAGAGGGCTCAACCAAGAACTAGGGCGAGATACTATTTTTGAAGAACGCATATACTGCGCATTCGAACATATATATCCGACGATAGTTACGAGGCGAGCGCGTGAACACCGAAGCGTCCTAGAGGGCTCAACCAAGAACTAAAGCAAGATACTACTTCAGAAAGTATATGCTATATACAAACAATCAAATACTTGAGAGAGATGGTTTAATGAAGCGAACTTACTTCAATTTGAGGAAGAAACGACTCTGATTGCTTCAAACACTTCGAACGAGGCTCGACTTCGAAAAAGGATCAACTTCGAACTTCGGACGAAAAAGGACTTGGACTTTGACTTTAAACCAAACCAGGTTCAAGTCAAGTCAACTGGGTTCAGACTTAGGTCAAGTAGGTTCAGACCTAGGTCAGGTGGGTTATGACCAGGTCAGGCAGGCTCAGACCAGGTCAAGCAGGCTCAGGCTAAGTCAGGCAGGCTCAGGTGGGCTAGGCTAGGTAGGGGAGGTTTGAAAAAGGAGGAGAGAGAGAAGGGTTGGCGTTTTTTAAAGAGAGGGGGGGCTCCTCTATTTATAGGTTCTGAAACTTGGGCCCCAAGTTTCAGAATCCCCTCTTTACCCTTCGGCTTTTCTGAGAATCCCTTCCATGGAAGGTGCTGGAACATGCTGGAAGGCTCTAAAAGATGCTGGAAGGTGCTGGAATATTCTAGAATATTTTCTAAGAAATATTTCAGTGGGTCCCACCAATATTTCCATGGGTCCCGCAAGAATTTCGGGTTTTCGGCGATTTTTTTTCGAAAAATTCTGAGTACGCCATTCCCTTTGTATTGACGTAACTAAGAAAGTTGGCTCACAGGAATCCTTTGATTTCGTTCAGATAGGAAGTTATGGCTTCCCGAGTGTTTGAGCATATATTCGCGAATCGACGAATATCCTAAGTATAACTGGCTCGCAGGAATTGATTTGTTTCGCATTTTGAGAAAAAAATGCTAATTTTACTGGTAAATGCCTCATGAATTTTATTCAGATATTTTCTGAAAAATTGCGGGTCTTACAGGCGCTCCTACATCGGGTCTCCGAATGCAGGATGCCTGGACATAATCTGTGGGAATGAAGTATTCCCTTGTGGATCCAACAGGATGCTAGATGAACTACCTGAGCCATTCAGAACCATTTTTTGGGTATTTTTGTAATTTTAATTTGGAATTTAGACAACGAGACTCAGATTTGGATTTAAAACACTGGGTTTGGATCCGGAATTGAATTTGAGTATATTAATATGGAATTCAATCTAGAAAATCTGAAGAACGATTGAAATTTAGCTTTAGTTTTCTCAGAAAATGGAACCAGGGGCAAAATAGTCATTTTTATAAACTTTTGAAAAATTTGGGGTGTTCACAGATGCCCCTCTTTGCTACTAAGCCGGTTGAAAGCCGTACTTAGTGGTTAAGATAACACTCCAAATTTTAAAAATGCCCCAGTTAGCAGATCTGAACTGGGTGTGGAAGAATTATTTTGTAAATATGACTTTTCAGGCTTAAAAATCTTATCTTGCATGGTTTTGGGGGGATGAAATCCTTGAAAATGACATGATTGAGCAGAAAGATCAGAAAATCATGATGGGACTTTAGATGAAAATCTTGAAATGGTGAAAATAAAAATTTCGATCAGGTCTCATGGGTGAGACAAGATACTCTTTTTGGAATGATTCAGGTTTAGCCCTTAATCTGGATGGGACGAAGATATATCAAGATGAATTGAATGAGGAAAGGAATATTTGAGGACCTTGATGGGACATTTTTCTAAAAATGCCTCGTGAAGTGAAGCTCAAGTGAAATCCTATCCTGATGGATATATGAAGCATGGATTTCTTGATGGGAAGAACCATGATGGGACTGGAAGAAAAACATCTCGTCAAAACGAGGAATCTCGTCGAAACGAGACTCAGGTTTAACCCAAACCTAAGCAAAGAAGATATCTCGTGAAGCAAGGTTCAGGGTCAACCCTTAACCTGAATGGGAAATCTACCAAACAGATTTCTTAAATGGAGAAACCATAATGGGACCTTCGGAGTTTGGACGAACAAATCCGAAAGGGGTTTTTGCGAAAGGAGGAAAATAGGGTTCCCTAAAGCTTTGAAAAGGGGACGAAATGGGGCGTTTCATTGCTGAGACTGAAATAGCTTTTGAAATCAATGACCTCTCGCAGAAGGTTTAGGTTTGACCCTTAACCTGAGTGGGAAATCTACCATACGGATTTCTCAAATAGAGAAACCATAATGGGACCTTCGGAGTTTGGATGAACAAATCCGAAAGGGGTTTTTGCGAAAGAAGGAAAATAGGGTTCCCTAAAGCTTTGAAAAGGTGAAGGAATGGGTCCTCTCATTGCTGAGACTGAAATAACTTTTGAAATATGACCTCTCGCAAAAGGTTCAGGTTTGACCCTTAACCTGAGTGGGGAATCTACCATACAGATTTCTCAAATAGAGAAACCATAATGGGACCTTCGGAGTTTGGACTAACAAATCCGAAAGGGGTTTTTGCGAAAGGAGGAAAATAGGGTTCCCTAAAGCTTTGAAAAGGGGAAGGAATGGGTCGTCTCATTGCTGAGACTGAAATAGCTTTTGAAATATGACCTCTCGCAGAAGGTTCAGGTTTGACCCTTAACCTGAGTGGGGAAATCTACCATGCAGATTTCTTAAATGGAGAAACCATAATGGGACCTTCGGAGTTTGGACGAACAAATCCGAAAGGGGTTTTTGCAAAAGGAGGAAAATAGGGTTCCCTAAAGCTTTGAAAAGGGGAAAGAATGGGGATGTCTCATTGCTGAGACTGAAATAACTTTTGAAATCAATGACCTCTCGCAGAAGGTTCAGGTTTAACCCTTAACCTGAGTGGGTCGTCCATACAGAATTCTTCAATGAGAAAAGCGTGATGGGACATGAAGAGATACTTTAACTGAATGAGGCAACTTTTCCTGGAAGCTATAAACAACGCTAGGTTGCATCAAAATGGATATCAAATTTTTATTTCATTCTTGGAATAGCTAGAAAATTTTGCCAATAAGATAAAATTATGGTTGACTCAAATACTTGAAAATGTGCACGTATGTGCAAAAGATATTCCCTCTTTACCTAGAGTATTTCCTCCATTGAGGTTAACTCCTCGGTCCTAAGAGTCAAATTCAAAATTTTAGCGCTGATGACTTTCTTCAAGAAAGTTATTCATTTCCCTGATATGAGAAGAGAAGAAATATTCTTAATTTCATAAAAGCAAGTAGTGAAGAGATATTGATAAAAGAATTTTGCATGAGCAAAGATGACTTCTGGCAATTTCGGCAGTTTGATATCTGGGTGTTTTCCATGATGATATTTTTGCACTCTTTTTGAGTCATTAAAATTTTTCGGGTTTTTACATCATCCTTCATTTAGATGTCCTGCTTTTTCTCTCTTTTTCAAGAAAGAGTATGTCACAAACTCCTTCATCTTGGAGATGTTCTGATCCTTCTTTTTATCTTAGGAATTCTATTGATGACTTTGGCTCAAAAAGATCTTTAGATGATAGTAGAAATCAAATATCTTTTAGGGTTTGTCGGTAGGTTCATCACATTCGTCTTCATCTTGACGATGATCTGAACTTTTCCTAGAAGAATCCTTCACAAACTCCTTCATCTTGGAGATGATTCAAATCTTCTTTGGCCCCAGGGGTCTAACTCGCATATTTGTCTTCATCTTGACGACAATTGAGAGATCCGTTTTGTGGATATTTGATTGCAACTTTAAATGAATTAGAAGACATGGATTGAGTGGATTCTTTTTATAGCTCGAGACATTTCCACTGCTTGATTGCCAGATAGCCGTCTTTAAACATGTGCCACAACCATGATCAATATCAATTTGCTTTTGGCTTTTCAACATCATTAAATATTTCTTTCACTGATCATATCGAGGACATTTCTTACATCCTTTTGGTTGATCAACAGGAAAATATTTGAATTTTACCTCTTTTTCGCAAAAAGTTTCACCTTTTTAGAAAGAAATACTAGAGGTAATCTGAGGAATTTCTCTTGTGTAGTAAGAATATTTGGAATCAACAAATATTTTTAGCAAATTGGCATAATGTTCTAGAATTCTTTTGTGAAATAATCACTCAATATAAATTTTGATGAGACCTTGAGCTGAATCTTTGATTTTGGAAATACATGACCAGCAAAAGCTAGAACCTTTGAAATACATGACCAGCAGAAGCTGGAACGTTTAAAATACATGACCAACGAAAGCTGGAACATTTGAAATACCTGACCAGCAAAAAGCTGGAACGTGTGAAATACATGACCAACAAAAGCTAGAACATTTAAAATACCTGACCAGCAAAAAGCTGGAACGTTTGAAATACTTGACAAGCAAAAGCTAGAACGTTTGAAATATATGACCAGCAAAAAGCTGGAACGTTTGGAAATACATGACCAACGAGTGTTGGATCTTTTGAAATGTCTGACCAGCGAAAGCTGGAACGTTTGAAATACATGACCAGCAAAAAGCTAGAACGTTTGAAAATACATGACCAACGAGTGTTGGATCTTTTGAAATGCCTGACCAGCGAAAGCTGGAACGTTTGAAATACCTGACCAGCAAAAAGCTGGAACGTTTTGAAATACATCAATTTTGGAAGTTCTAGTTAGAACTTGATTTGTAAAAGGGAGAGCTTTGATCAGAAGATTGAATTTATGAAGCTACATGTGCGAGGACCGAATTTTGAAAATGAGCTCAATATAGGATTGAAAGGTTTTGAGAAATAACCAGTGTGAGGACTGGGTTGTGAAGTTGAGCTAGATTGGAAAGTAAAGTTTCTTGATGAAAATTATGAATTCAACGAACCATCACATCTTAACTGTATGTGGTCTGCTTTCAGTATTTGCCCCCTTATCCTGAATGGGGAAGGAAGGAAAGAAATACCTCGTTAGCAGGAGGCATCATGTTTATCCCTTAACCTGAAAGGGAATAGAAGGATTTTCAAAAAGAATAAACATGAATTTTGAATTTTGAAATGGATTAGCCGGAAGGCTGAATTTTGTAAGAAGGTCCCGCCTGGCAGTTGAGGTTTTTAAAAAAGAAGAGAGTCCAAGTTGGTACTCGTGTATCTAAAAAGGAAGATGAAATAAAATGAGAGAACCCGAGTCGGAACCCGGGTGTTCAAGATAAAAGATAAGAGAGGAATTTTGAGTTGAAAAACTCGAATTCTCGATGCAATCAATTGGTCCCAACGTGAGCATTGGATCCAAAAGGAAGTCCTAGTCGGAACTCGGAACTTCAAATGAAAGAAAAGGGAAAGCCCGGGTGGGAACTCGAGTCTTTTAAAACAAAGGATAAAAGAAAAGTTTTGAGTTAGAAAAATTTGAAATTTCGATGCAACGATTGGTTCCAACATGAGCATTGGATTCAAAAGGAAGTCTGAGTCGGAACTCGGATCTTCAAACGAAAGAAAAAGGGAAAGCCCGAGTGGGAACTCAGATCTTTTAAAACAAAGGATAAAAGAAAAGTTTTGAGTTTTGAAAAATTTGAAATTTCGACGCAACGATTGGTTCCAACACGAGCATTGGATTCAAAAGGAAGTCTGAGTCGAAACTCGGATCTTCAAACGAAAGAAAAAGGGAAAGCCCGAGTGGGAACTCACTTCTTTTAAAACAAAGGATAAAAGAAAAGTTTTGAAAAATTCGAAATTTTGACGCAACCATTGGTTCCAACATGAGCATTGGATTAAAAAGAAAGTTTGAGTCGGAACTTGGAACTTCAAACGAAAATAATAGAGGGAAAAACTAGAGCTGGAACTTGGATCTTCATAAAATAAAAGATAAAAGAGAAACCCGAGTTTTGAAAACTCGAATTTCTAAAGAAATGATTGGTTCCAACACGAGCATTGGATTCAAAAGGAAGTTTGAGTCGGAACTCGAAACTTCAAACGAAAATAATAGAGGAAAAACCTGAGCTGGAACTCGGATCTTCAAAAAATAAAAGATAAAAGAGAAACCCGAGTATTGAAAACTCGAATTTCTAAAGAAATGATTGGTTCCAACGCGAGCATTGGATCCAAAAGGAGAAGACCGAGTCGAAACTCGGGTTTTTGACAGAAAGTTTTAATTGAGTTTTGAAAATTTGCCAGTGCGAGGACCGGATCTAGGATTGAGAATGACCAGCTCGAGGACTGCAATTATTTGAATGTGATATGATTGCCCCCTTATCTTGACTGGGGAAGAAATAAAATTTGAAAAGGAAATGACGAGAAGAGATAGAAATTGATGGAAGATTTGACAAAAGTGAAGAATCAAGGAAATTTTATGGAAATTATCTTTGTAACAGAATTCTCACAGGTAGCATTGTTGCTCCTATGAGGGGTTTCAGGATTATCCCTTATCCTGAATGAGAAAGGAATAAATTTTTGGCCAAAAATTAATGAAAGGCTTGATAAAGAATCGACAAAAAAGAAATAAAATTGATAAAATTGGATAAAAAAGATTTGGCAACGATTAATGAAATTTTAAAAGAGGAAGAAAGACATTCAGGACTATCCCTTATCCTGAAGCAAGAAAGACCTCGTAGGATGAGGTTTCAGGTTTATCCCTTAACCTGAAGGGGAGACAAAGGAAGAAAAAAGAAATACCTCATGGGAAAGAGGCATCAGGTTTATCCCTTAACCTGAAAGGAAAATTTTTGAAATAAGAAAAATGTAACGAAATTTGATAAAGATGAATAAAACTGATAAGACTGAAAGAGAATTTGACCAGCGAAAATTTTATAAAAATTTTAAGAAAAAGAGTTTGATCCTGCCTGCATGTGGGATTTTTAAAGTGAGAGAAGAATATGAGAAAATCATTTTTGGAAAGAAATATTAAGTGTGAGAGATGGTCTTTTTTTAAAAAGGGATCATTCACGAGAGATCATCATGAGGGTTAATTTTTTGAAGCAATGATTTGAAAACCAATTTTTAGAGAATATGATCAACACGAGGGTTGATCTTTGAATGCAATGATTTGAACTCAATTTTTAGAAAATATGATCAACATGAGGGTTGATCTTTGAATGCAATGGTTCGAAACCAATTTTTTAGAAAATATGATCAACACAAGGGTTGATCTTTGAATGTAATTATTCGAAATCAATTTTTAGAAAATATGATCAACACAAGGGTTGATCTTTGAATGTAATGATTCGAAATTAATTTTAGAAAATATGATCAAACAAGGGTTGATCTTTTGAATGTAATGATTTGAAATCAATTTTTAGAAAATATGATCAACACAAGGGTTGATGTTTGAATGCAATGGTTCGAAACCAATTTTTAGAAAATATGATCAACACCAGGGTTGAGCTTTGAATGTAATGATTCGAAATTAATTTTTAGAAAATATGATCAACACAAGGGTTGATCTTTGAATGTAATGATTCGAAATTAATTTTTAGAAAATATGATCAACATAAGGGTTGATCTTTGAAATGCAATGATTCGAAATCAATTTTTAGAAAATATGATCAACATAAGGGTTGATCTTTGAAATGCAATGATTCGAAGTCAAATTTTTAGAAAATATGATCAACACAAGGGTTGATCTTTGAATGCAATGATTCGAAATCAATTTTTTGAAAATATGATCAACACGAGGGTTGATATTTGAATGCGATGATTTGAAAAACCAATTTTCAGAAAATATGATCAATAACAAGGGTTGATCTTTGAAAAAGGTTGGACTAAAATATGAAAAAATTTCTTGATTTTTGAAAGTCCCTTATAGGTAATATCATTTCTCTCATGAAAGATGTCAGGATTGTCCAGCATTTTGAAAAAAGAAAAGGAATTTAATGCCCCAGTATAGCAAAAAGAAGGAAGTATTGAATATCAAAGATATAAAGAAAATCGACATTTCATTGATAAGCAAAAGTAGATAACAAAGCTGAATATTTACAAGTATTTTAACCAAAAGTAGTCACAAAGACTAGGCCAACTTGCCCCTATAAAGCGACTGACAAAAATGGATGAAAGCAAAACACTTTTGGCATTCTCAATTCTTTGAGTGGTCTGGAAAAGGTTCGGTTGGAACTGCAGGCTGCTCTTCTCCTTGCTCTGGCACTAGAAGCTCTTTGTCAATATAGTCTTGCACAATATTTTTGAGGACGAAGCAGCGCTCTATGTCATGCCCCCTTGCTCGATGAAACTTGCAAAAGCGATCTTTCCATTTCCCCTTGGTGACAGAGGGATCATCTTGTTTTGGGAGTTTGATCATGCCTTTTGCAAGCAGGTATTGTAGAACTTCTTCAATTGGCTGACCTAGAGGGGTAAGCTTGTGATCATAACCCCAACCCTCATGCTTTGCTTTTTTTGGCTTGCTTGACTTCTGCTGAGTGTTGACCCCTGCCTGGTAGCTGGACTGAGCTTGCATGGTCAAGAGATCTGGATGTTTTCCTTCTTCATTTTTGACAAAGAGATTCTTATCAAGGCAGTCTTGAACTATATTCTTGAAGACAAAGCAATGCTTAGTGTCATGCCATGTTGCTTGATGGTATCTGCAGAATTGGTCTATATATTTTCCCATGATTGTGGAAGAGCTGGAGGCTTTTGGGAGCCTGAGTAATATGCTAGACAACATGTATTCGAGGACTTTGTCGAGCGGTTCATCTAAAGGAGTGAAATCTTGATCCTTGCTCCAATCCTTGCGCTTTGGTTCTTCTTGCTTCTTGCCTTTTTGCCGAGGACTGTATTGAAGAAGTCTATCATGATTTTCACAACATTTCCCAATTTGGCCTTTACACTCTCCCAAGTTGCTGCCCTGGTTGCCTTGGTTGCTGCTTCTGCTGGTTTTAAAATTTTCTGCATTGATATTGCTGTGTTCATTCATGGGGAAGGTAACAGGTGCCTCTCCTTTGGTGGGAGCTTTTCCGCAACTGGCTTCAGCTTGCTCGGATAATATCTCAAGCATCATCTTTTTGAATAACTGATATATAGCGGGATCGATCTCACTTTTGCTGTCTTGAATTCCCTCTTTGACAAACTTTTAAGAATCCATTTCTTACTCTCTCTGCTTGTAACTGGGATGTTAGAGCAGTGCAATCTTTGATCTCTGCTCCAAACCAACTGATAATGACAATGCTTTCTCTGTAGGGCAAAAATGGGGTTTTTTTAGAAAAGATCTAGGAAGAAATTTTAATAAAGGAAAAAATCATAATCTTACAACAAAAAATATCCCATTACGAGGGATCAGGTTGTCGCCAAAATTTGCGACAACCACATTGTTTTTCTGAAAAGGGACAAACAAGTAAAATATGGAAAAAGATTAATTTTAAAAAAGGACATATCCTGACAAAAGATATTTTATTGCAAAAGAACGTAAGGAATAGAATATATCCAAGAAGAATTTTTAAGTTTTGAAGAATTTGCAGGCAGGATCAAAAGAATTAGAAGAAAGAAGAAAAGAAAAATACACCTGGGGTTTAGAAAGCAAAGAGAAATTTTTGAATAATATATACCCAGGGTTTTTAGGAAATATAAGAATATAAAATATCATACAATCACAAATGTACGAGCAAAGATGCACAAACACCACTCCCTAAAGCTAACTCTAAATGCAATATTTTGAAATGGCTTGTAGAACCTTAATCCTAACTCTAGGGTTCAGATTATCTGATTCCAATCAAGATACGCCGATATACCCAAGCCGAAGCTTGAAGTACGTGGCATAGAAATATTTTTCCGGTTCTAAGGTAATGGCTTCCCAACATCCTTGAGCACCTACCGATATACCTCGGACTATAGCCTTTAGGTACGTGGTAGGGGGCGCGAACCCAAATAAGTGGCCCAGTTGTGAGGCTCTCTCCCGAACTATGGTTCAGTGAGACAGCCCAGCAACGTGAAGACCGGGACAATATAGGTAGGGAGGTTTTCAAAATATGCTCAACGTGCAAGAAATCAGATGTCTCTAATACAAGTTCTAAAGAGATAGATTTAAAATGAAGAGGAGCATACACTTGCATACACTGTTTTACATTCAATCCCTAGAATTGAGGAGAGTTGTATTTCAGACCTAAGTCTAATGTGAGCATGGAATAATCTCCTCAATATGGTCCTACCAGACCATACTTAAATCCTATATGTAATGATGTCAGCTTAGGACAGGGTCTAGGCCCCTAAGGTTAGCATGAAAATAAAGTTGATATTTGAAGAATAAAGACTTAGATAATATCAAAGCAAAAGAAAAATGCATTAAATTCGACCGGACGAAGACGGGTCCCATCACGGTCGCCAAAACTGTGATCATCGCAAAATTTTTCCTCTCGTATCTTTCTCTCTTTTCCTTTCCAACCTCTATTTCCTCCTTTTTGAAGGGAGAAAATAAAAAGACAGAAAGAAAGAGGGAAGAGAAAAGAAAAGAAAAGAAGAGAAGAAGAACTCTTTTGCGGGGTCTCACTTGACCTTAATTTTGAAGATATTTTAAAAATAACTCGCCTCCGTTTTTGAAATATTTGCGGGAAAAATTGAGAGTTGGGATCCGCTCGTCGGTACGAGGTTCGACTGTTCCTGGCACCTTTACCAGGGGTAATCGAACCAAGGGTCGAATTTATGCCTTCTGCTTTTGCTAAAAAGATTATCTAAGAATTTATCCTAAGTCTAAATGCACACAGAATCATGCTTGTGCAATGAAAGGATGTATGCTCTTTCAAAAATGATTTTGAAAATCTCTAAGTATTTCTGAGATGAATTTGATAATAGAGTGACAAAATGGTTGAATCTAACTTAGAACTTGAGATAGATCAGAGAAGTTCTAAGTCTTCAAAATAATCAGAGTTGGGAAAATAAATCTTGATTCGAAAAGAATGATTTTTGAAGCTGAGATAAAAAGGAAAAGGAAGGAAATTTCAAAGTCATAAATGGACTTTGATTTAAAATTTTGAACTTGGATGAATGTTTGAAATGGAAATGAATTCTAGCTTTGAAGTTTGAAATCAGAATGAGTTCTGAGAGATCCAAATAAAATTAAGAAATGCAATTGGATTTAAGGATTGGAATTGAGAATAGAAGTTGATTTGAAATCAGAAATTCAAGATGGAATTTGAATCCAAAGTCTGGGTTCTAAATAGAGTTGAGATTCAAAATTGAATTCTCGGTTTAGAATCCTAAATGAGAATTGGATCTGAAATCTGAGATCCAATGATGGAATTGGATCCGAAATTTGGAATGGAATCTGGATCTGAAGTCCAAGATCCAAGATGGAGTTGGACTCTGAATTCTAAAATGGGTTTTGGATCTGAAACCTGAGATCCAAGATGAGGTCGAATTCTGGATCTAGGATTTTAACTGGGGATTGGATCTGAAGTCTGAGATCCAAGATGAAATTGGATTCTGGATCCTAAAGGGGATTTGGATCTGAGGTCTGAGATCCAATGATGGAATTGGATCCTAGATCCTAAATGGATTTTGGATCTGAAGTCTGAAATCCAAGGTGAAATTGGATTCTGGATCATAAATGGATTTTGGATCTAAAGTCTGAGATCCAAGGTGAAATTGGATTCTGGATCCTAAAATGGATTGTACATCTTGAAAGTCCAAATGGGACTTTTGAAGATGAATCTGGGTTTTGAAAACCCAGATTGAATTTAAAATTTAGGAAGGATCAAGCTTTGAGATTCAGAATCAATCTCATACCTTGATTTTGAATTTGAAGATAAGAAAAATAAACTTGATTTTGAAACAGAAGATGACTTCAAAGTTAAATTGAACTTTGAAGTTTGGATTTTGGTTTGAAAATTGGAATTTTGAATACAAAATGATTTTGTATTTTTCAAAGTCAAATTGGATTTTGAATTTGAAGCTTGAATTTGTAATTTAGAGAATGAGTCAAGAATTTCAAAGTTAGATTGAACTTTGAATTTGATTTCAAAGTTAAAATTTGGACTTTGAAGATGAGATAAAATTAATGAATTGAAGTAGAAACTGAAGAAAAGATATTCACAATCACTTGGGTTTTTGAAAAGGGAATTTGAAAAATATGATACAACTCTATCCTAAATGATGAATGAATTTAAATAACTTTGAAAATCATATTTCATTCTTTAAATGAATAAAAATGAGATTGAAGATATAATACGTCCTTGACTATGGTCATTGAATGTATTATATAATAACCATATTTAAATTCAAGTGAAGAATAAAATACATTTTTGGTGCTTTTATAGAATTTAAAATGAAATTAACTCTCAATATACCCTGACTATGGCCATTGGTATATATATTGAATTAATTTTAAACTAAATTTTGATAAAAGAGAAAAATATTTAAGGAAAATATGATGAATTTTGAAAAGGATCTAGTGTAGATCTAGTGTTATTTTATAAAAGATGAAAATTCTAAGTTTTGTTTACATCCTGACTATGGCCATTGATGTAAATCATCAACTTAGGATTAATCATTTTTTACAAAATGGTGCACGTGCCATGCGTGGTCTCATTTGTGAAATTTTCAAAAATAAAGGAAAATAATGAAACAAATGATATTTACATGCTCATTCATTCTATCTAAAAGTTGGAAATGTAAATTCTCATTGATGATCTAATTATTACATCATGGATATGACTTCTGAAGGGATGGAAAATATCTAACTTGAAAAAGAGAAATCTATAATCTTGCAAAACAGGGTTAACAATTTATGACACTTACAAGGCATAGAAATATGGAAGAAAATCATGCTGAAAGTGATATACACATGATCACTACTAATGGAAAGATGCCTATGCTATGTATAATGCATGGTGAATATGTGATGTTGGTGATGGATATTAAAATATGCATGTGATATGCTAAACTGGTGTATATTATGATATGCATGGTAAAAGCATATTAGGCAAATACAAAGGACTAAATGTATATTAAGGCTGATGTTAACATATGTTACAACATGCTGAAACTGCTAATGTGTGTGCTTGATCGGAAAACATTAAGAAAATGTTAAGGACTGATAAAATATCTACTATGATGGTCAGCAATCAAAAGACCATTGAAAATTACTTTTCCACAATAAGCAAAGCACAAGAATATTCAGAGGTACCAAGCAGCCAACTCAGCTACAAGACTCAGGTGTAGAAACCCAAGGTGAAACAACAACCATAACACTTTACCTGACGTACTAACACGATGTTGACTGTATGGACCCACTCTATCTAATATGTTGCTAACATGTAGTATTCTAATCCAGATGAAAGATATGTGATAACTTTCAGACCAAACCCACACGAACTGTTAATGCCTATATACTGTTGCTATTAATCATACAATACCACTCACTCGACCTTTGCTGCTAATTATTACTTTTATCTAACCTACTTGAACCAACTAATCACTAGTACATATGCATATGCAGAAAGGTGGGATGCTTGAGAATGAAGTGCAGGGAAAGATGCAGGAAGAATAGCAGGGGACATACTTGCGAAAAGCCTTCAGCGGTATCTTGTGCAAATGATTTGATGTGCCACTATATGCTATATGCAAGAAAAAGAGATTTAACAGCATTCATGATCCTGAAGCTCAGGTGGGTGCTGATAAGTAACAGGGCAGTAGTGGTGAATGTGAAGTAAAGAAGAAGGTCAGGCTGTGATGGTGAGGTAACTGATTATAAACGAAGATGCATGAACATCAGTAAGTGTGGATTAATGAACCAATACTGAACTTTTCAGTAAAACCAAACCCATTACATTATATGAACTTTGACAAAAAACCTTCAACATATTTACTATTTTAGGAATTACCAACTCAGTATGCCCATACGATCTGAAGTGATAGAAGCCACCAAGCTACAACAAACCCAATCAGTTTCACAAAGATATGCAAAAATGCTTGATGAACAAAGTAAAGCCCTGAACTAAACTGAATCTATGAGAGTTACTGCAGATGAATCACCACACGTGGAAGTAAATAATCCATTTACCATTTCTGGTACATTTCCATGGAGAGTAGGTAAGAACCAACCAAAAACAAAAACATGGAATCATGCCCATAACTGACCCAACAATACAACTACAAACATTGTCTTTGAGAATCTAGCATGCAATGTATCTGCTCACAAATCCCTGATTTGGACTGATCGTCTATGGGATTTCTGAAAATAAACTACACAACAAAGAATAATCTTCAATTCAAGCACCACTGTTGAACATTTTCATGGCATGGAGTAAGCAGTCTTCAGGAACCAGTAAATTGTGAATGTGGGCCAGAAAGTTGAATGCTGCCAATTTGGTTGTGACAGCAACAAGTATGGAATCATGATCATAACTATACTAACAAATCCAACTACAAAGAGTACCCTTGAAAAACTAGCATGCCCTGTACCTGCTCACAAACCCCTGATCTGGCAATCCATGGAAGATTCTGCAGGTGAACCATGAAACAAAGAGTCTTTAATTCACTTACCACTGTTGAACATCTGCATGGGTATAAATGCTGAAGGTGGTTTTCAGATAAAAAGTACTCGTAATTCCATTATGTATTTGGCTAAATAAATGCAACAAGGGGAAATGCTGGAACAGAGAAGTGAGAAACACCTATTTATGCTATAACAGAACATAGGCATGTGTTACCATGAAACCCAAAAGATTTGCATACTTGCAACGAAACTTAAATAGCAGAAGTATGTGTTTACACTGTAGCCTGGCATGCACATCTACCGTAAATGAAAGCAAGGACCTGCAAAAGAAATAAGGATGATAACCCAAAGAAAAACGATGCTGAATTTCTCCTAATGGCAGAAAAGGATGAAAAATTTTAGGATGTACTTGTTGACAGAAATTCCAAATCCCCTGCCCTTTATTAAACCTCAACATCAGATCCCTTCACAAAACGTGTTCGCAAGCAACGGAACATAACCGATTGTCAGGATGTCCAGCACCATGTTCAGAGCTTAAACAAGTAAGTTTTAACTTCCTAGCAGGCGGTGATGAGGTGTAATTTCAAGATGTACGCATGGAAGACATGATAATGGTGTTATGAATGAAACGTTAGTTTATGCCATAGTAACATCAGATTATAGTTCAACAGGATGTAAATACAAAAGCTTATTGGGATTTACACAGATACAGTTACAAAATATAATAAAAAGCACTAACCACAAGTGATTAACTTAAGAGAAGGGGATGCACAGGAGTATGATATATATGAATATATTGCCTATTCTACTGAATGAGTAAAGCTTACCTTCTATCCGATGATCAAATCACATATGAAGTATGTTGGTTCTCCACAATCATTGTTGGCATGTCTTAGTGTGTAAGCCCCACTATTTTTTCTGAAGAATTTTAAATGAAATATTTCTACTTGTTGAGAAATTCTTGTTTAGGCACGGGCAACACTCGCAATTTTTAACAATTATCGCCTTCTGAGGTTTTGAATCCTGTGGATTTGCTCTACGAGGCGATTCGGGGCAAACTGCGACGGATCCAACCTCAATATTTATAGATTATGTGTATATTGTGTTCACATGAGTTCGCCCCGGATTTAGGGTTTAAACGAGAAAAATATCTCGTTATTTCACGGATTTTGGCAAAAAAGGGTATATCGGTAATTTTGAGTCATACCGAGGCCCAATTTCGCCGTAATTGAGAAGTTAAATATACTTTATGAAAGCTTAAACTTTAATTTACAAAATGTAATTAAAAATCTTGATTTTTAAATAAGTTTAGATTAGTTCTTTTTAACATTTATTATATTGAGATTTTTCAAAAGGAAAAAGATGAGGTAAATTGCAAAATCCTCAAAACCTAGTAGAGGGTTTTAGAAAAATGTTTTACAAGGAGTAGGTTTGTGAATTTAGAAAGGTTGACATGGGCTCCACCTTAGCCCATGTCTCCTTTTAAAGGCTTATGAAAAGAGGTATTTACAAAAAACCACTTTTCAAAATTAGATTTTTGAAAAGTTGGAAAATTTTCTATTTGAGGCCTTAAAGAGGCATTTTCAAAAGTGGGTGGGCACAGCCCATGTTTTGGGGGGGGGGGGGCTAGGCTGGGCGCCCCTTAGGGGGTAGCCCTTGCCCCCTTTTTCAAAAAAAAATATATAAAAAAAAAGAAGAAAAAAAAAGGAGGGGAGGGCGATTTATTTGGTGGGAGGCTTTGACCTTGACCTTGAGGGTCAAGGCCAACCACTCCCCTTTGATTAAGGGGAGTGGTTGGAAGGTACAAGGTACCTTAGACCCCCCCCCCCCCCCTTAGGGTGTTAGAGTAGGGTGGGGCATGGGAGGGGGAGACCACACATCTCCCCTCCTTCACTCCCCACCATCCATCTCCCCCCTCCCCCTTTTTTAAGCAAAGCAAGGGAAGAGGGAGAGGGTCGATGCCCCCCTTCTTCCACCCTTCTTCTCTCTCTCTCTCCTTCCACACTTCTCCTTCTTCCTCTTCTTCACTCCCTCTGTTAACCCTCTTAGAGCTGCTGTTCAGCTGGGCCAACCTAGCACTGAGGTGAGGCCCTCCTTCTTTGGCTTTGTTTAAGTTTTTTTTATTTTGTTTTTTTTGGTTTTTTTGTTTGTTTCAAAAAAAAAAAATTCTGTGTGTGTGTGTTTGGCTCGTGGTGATGCTAGAGCGCCCCCCCCCCCCCCCCCCCCCCCTTTTGGGCTGGAGCTGGGCAAGGTGCTGGGCTGAGCCCTTGCAAGGCCAGCCCAGGCCGGTTGGCGGCCTTGCCGAGCCCACTGCTGGTGGGCTGGGCAGTTGCAGGCCCAGGGACGAGCCCCGGACTGACCCAAGTCGGTCAGTCCGGCTTTTCCCTTTTTCTGGGCTGGCTGCAGCTGATGCTGCAGCCTTTGGGTTGGCTTGGGTGGTCTGGGCCACACTGGACCCAGACCTACCTGAGGTGGGTCCACCCATGGGTGAGCCCACCACGGGTGAGCCCACCGTGGGTGCGCGCACACACCCACACTACCACATTCCCCCCCCCCCCCCTTTCTTTCCTTGGTGGGTGCACACGCAGGCACCCGGGAGTTTTTTTTTTTGGGGGGGGGTTAAGGTCTGACCTGCCATATCGGGGCTGCAGGCCCTGGCTCGAGCCACCACTTGGCTCGAACCAGGGGCCTGCATGGGCCCCTTTCTCTATTCTTTGACCGGGCCAAGGCCCTTTTGGCAGGCGGGTGGCCTGGTGCGCATGGCACCCGGGTCACCTCTTTAGCGCAGCCACTGAGTGGGTGCGCCAGGTGGGTGCGACCTGGCTCGGCCCATGGTTGGGCCGAGCCAGATGCTACAGACTAGGAGTCTGTAGCAGGCAGCCTCCCGCCTCTTCCTTGGCCTGTTGGCTGCAGTGCAGCCTAGAGCCGGGTGCTTAGTGCACCCGGGGCATGGTGCTGGGCGCACCACTTAGTGGTGCGCTGGACCATTTTGGGCCTGGTCTGGACCCTTGGCTGGGTCAGACCAGGCGTGGACTGTCCCCAGCAACTTCGGTTGCTGGGGTAGTCAGGCTGGGTCTGGACCTCCAGTGGTCCAGACCGCCACCCTGCTTTGGCGCCCCACCTTGGCCACCTCCTTGGTGCCCACTGCGGGCTGGCGAGCACCTGCTGGGTGTTTTGGTCAGGACCCACCCCCGGGTCAGACCAGGGGTGTCTGTGGGGCACCCCAGTTAGTGTCCTGCCCCCCCTTTTCGGTAGGCCGGGCCTGGACCAATCGGGTCCAGGCCAGAGCCTTTGGCCTGGCTCACCCAACCGGGTGGTTGGGTTAGCCGCACCCCTATGGGTGTGGGCTAAGGCCCGACACCCTGGTCTGAACCCACAGCTGGGTTCAGACTAGGGGTCTTTCATGACCCAGCTAAGCCTGGTCATGAGCGAGCCAGACCTCGCTTAAGGTCTCGGTTGGCCCGTAGGGCCCTGGGCTAAGCCTAGCCCTCTTGTGGGCACTTTAGGCTTAGCCGGGTGCTGGCACACCCGGGTTGGCGCATGCGGGCTGAGGCCAATATGGCTGTCAGCCCCATGGGGCCAGTTCCTAGGCAGGGATCAAGGGTAACAGGGCCCCCGTGGCCTAGCCACTTGGTCAGCCCCCCCCCCCCTTCGGGTTTTAGGTTCCCAAGGTTGGCGCCACAGCGGCACCGGGTGCTAAGGCACCTGGTAACCCTGTCCCTTCGTTGGGCAGCCCCTTGGAGTGCTCGGACCTTTAAGGTTGCGGTCGATTTCGTGCCCCAGGCATGCGGACCCCTACTTTTGGTTATGCCAATGTTATTCCCATTAGTATGGGATGACATTGTTTCTCTTCCCCTGACACTTGTGAGTGTGGGATTTGCGAGGACCCCTGGCGGATGGCCTACCCCTACTTTTGGTTATGCCAATGTTATTCCCATTAGTATGGGATAATATTGATTTCTCTTCCCCTGACACTTGTGAGTGTGGGATTTGCGAGGACCCCTGGCGGATGGCCTCGCTACACGAGAGTTGTCGTGTTAATATGGTACGCATGCGGTTTGACGAACTTGCACCAATGCGGGTTGTTCCGTCTCGTGGGAGCAAGATTGGCACGTTTGGACACTCGCATCACCAGCTCACTTGTCGAGCTTCTTCGGGTTTGGACCTCTCTCGTATATCGATAGATATACACTGCACCAGAGGTGCGCTTTACATGGCATACACTTGAAGAGGTATTTGAATTATCATAGGGGTTGACACTTTTGCCCTGTTGAGGTTTTGAGACTCGGTTGGAGTCTACGGGCAATGGCCTGAGTCAGTGAGAATGTGCTCACATGTTCTTGTCACCCTAGGCATAAAATAAAATGGTATAACTATCGCCCTCACAGGCGGTGTGCTCGTGGTAGCCGTGTGAGGCTGAGCACGTGAATGGGCAGGCCAAGTCCTCGTTTGCGTACCCCGCGGGGACCACGAGGCACGACTACCTCGAAAGGAGGTAAGACTTGAAGTTTGAGCCTAAATAAGATAAACCTGCCGTGCCCCATTCACAATTTGGTCACCCAGGGAGAGGGTGAATGGTACAACCCCGAGTGACGTGTCGTTACTACGACCTGTTCTTTAGAGGAGTCGATGTGCCCTCTGACCTCTAGTCACTCGGAGTTAGGGAGGTCAATGTACCCTTTTTCAGGGACCTTTACTACTGCAGTAGTACGGATTGCAATCCTTTACCCCTGCGAAAGGTCTCTCCTGGCTGCGTGTCGCCCGCAGGTGGTTTTCTCGTTCTGTAGCATCCCCGGTTACCACATTAGAAATTGAATAATAGACGCCGGGTGCTTGTCTCACAGAACTCGAGGGTTTTCCTTCGCGTACCCGAAGGAGGTAAAAAGATGAACATAAGGACTAACCAAACAGACTGACTTACTGTAGTTGCTACTTTAGAGCAGTACACACTTTTGTTCAGTTGCTACCCTCCGTTGGTTGGTTCCTACGCTGTTACTCTAGCTGCTACATCTGTTGTTCAGTTTCTGTTTTGTTACTTTAGTAGTTGCACTGTTACTTACTTGTAGTTTTACAGTCTTGTGGCACGTGCACCTACCTGACACGCACTGGTACTTTTATTCAAGTGTTTCTAACTGTTCCATCATGCTAGTTATAGTCTTGTACTTAGCACACTTGTAGCATGTTGCTTACCTTCTGCTTTTCCTTAAAAATGATAATGTATGGATGGTTTGTCTCACCAACTCGCAAGAGTACTGACCCCATTTTATGGGGATATAGGTGACGAGTAGATACAGCGCGATGCGACGGTGCACAGCAGGAGCCTTGAGACCCACACTTTGCAGCAGATTCTGGCTTCTTCTGGTTTTGGGGTTTGAGGGGTTGTACCTCTACGTTTTGGGAGACTGTTCCTTTTTGTACCCAGTCTCGTTTTTGTATCATTATCACTATTATGGAAATGAAGAATACTCTATTTGTCTACTGTGGTTTGGTTTTCTCACTGTGGCTCGCTCAGACTTGCGGCCTTTGCTTTACCCCTGTTTCCCTCCTTTACTTCCGTTAGTTGTTTTTCACTCTGTATATCCTTCAAAAAAAATTTTTTTGCTCAAAAACTCAAGGTTTTTACAAGGTCGGGGTTTGGGGCGCCATAGAGATTGGTATCAGAGCTGCAGTTTATAAGTGTGGTCCAAGACTTCTGCGTGCAACGTTCATCGCACTGTAAGTATGTTCTGAATTATTAATTTCATTTGTTTCTTAATGATTTCTGCTGTACTTAGCCTTGCATGCTTAACTTGTTACATTACCTGTTAGATGTCTGCTGACTCGAGAAATGAGCGAATGCTCAAAGCTCTTATCGACCTGATTCGAGGCACAGAGGCCCTCGATCAAGCGGTTCAGCAAATTGTGCGGAGTGCCCAGATACTTGCACATCCGGCACCTCCTTATGGGAGATGTGACGAGTATCACGTAGGACAGATTTGTCCTCATGCCTTGAGCATATGCCCCTACTGTGGCTTTAGGGGGCATATTGAGATCGAATGTCAGCGTAAGTTGGGCGACGAACTCATTATGGGTAACGCTGAGACCCAGGGGAATGAGGCTCCTGAGGGCGGTCCGGCACAGTCAGCAGTTGACCCTGTGGGAGATGCAATAGTTGCACCAGGTTCTCCCGAGTACACGCCAGCGTCCTACTCACGCTCTGTTTCTCCCGAGTACACGCCAGCTTCGCCTCCTGGGTCTCAGGCAGTGAGTCCTCTTGAGTATACACCTGCTTCTCCTCCCCGTCCGATGCAGAGGCGATATGGAAATCGGAACACCTACCGCAACTACTACACTCGTAGGCAGCGGTGATTGTGTTCGTTTAGATGTGAACATGTTTGGTCGGAATACTGAGTCAGTGTTCCTTTTGTAGACTTGCTTTGTTTTTGCATTGTGGCGGAGATTTATGTATTGTAACCCTGTTATAGAAAGGGTAATTTTGGCTTGTACTGATGATATGTATACATATGCTTTTTAAGTAATGAAGTTATGTTTTGACTTGTCTTATCGCTTACACATGTCTTCCTTTTTGCACAAGATGGCTTAGCGCGAGCGTTGCGATCGTATCATGGACACTGTGAGCAACCTAGCTGAGGTTGTGGGCAGGCAGGCTGAGGCCATGCGTGCTATGGGAGAGAACATGCGGACCTCTCAGGAGCGAGAGACTCCGGTTCCTACTCCCTCTCCAGTTCCAGCGATAGCCGTGCCCTATAAGCAGTTCATGGCTATGAACCCTCCCTCCTTTGATGGAAAGTCTACACTCGAGGCAGCCGAGGATTGGATACGAGAGATCGAGCGGATCTTTCGTGTGCTGCAGGTCAGCGATGACAGAAAGGTGGACTTTGGCTCATATCGGCTCCGGAAGGATGCCGAAAGGTGGTGGGCGACCACCTGGGATGTCAAGTTTGGAGGTGGACCAGTTACATGGGAGCAGTTCGTGGAGGTCTTCTACGCGGCCTATTTTCCGACCCACGAGCGCAGCCGTAAGATGCAGGAGTTCCTCGACCTTCAGCAGGGGAACTCTACCTTGGCAGATTACATCACGAAGTTCAGAAGCCTGGAGCGCTTCTATCCACATGTGTACATGACTGAGAAGGAACGAGCGATGAAGTTCGCTCGTGGTTTGAAGTTAGCCTTACGCCTGAGAGTGTTCACTCGTGCTCCCTCGACTCTTGAGGAAGCCCTGGAGACGGCTACACTTCTGGAGCAGGAGTGGACCGACTCTCAGAAGACTCCACAGTCCAAGGGTAACCAGCAGCAGCAAGGCCAAAGGAGTTGGCCTAAGAAGCGTCTATTCCAGCAGAATTTGGGTGGAAAGAAGTCTGCTCCGCCAGCAAAGAGGAATCACAACAACCGGCAGCGACAGAATCGCCAGCCCCAGCAGCAGCAACAGCAGAGACAGATAGTGGCAACATCGGGTTGCCCAAAGTGTCGGATGGATCATCCTGGCCGACTGTGTCCACAGGACCTTGGAGGATGCATCTATTGTGGCAAGATGGGCCACTATATCAAGGATTGTCGGAAGAAGCAGTCCGACGATCTGAGGAGGAACACGCCAGGAACATCACAGCCAGCGCCTCAGCGACTTCCTCAGCAGCAGCCGCAGCAGCAACAGACGTACCCGCCGCAGCAATCTTCCCAGCAGAAGACGGGTAACCAGAAGATGGTGGCAAGACGTGCCTACGCAGCCACTATCGAGCAAGTGACCAAGGGAGAGTTGGTCCAAGGTACTATTTCAGTCGCTGGTCATGCAGCTTTTACCTTGTTTGACTGTGGTGCTTCGCATTCTTTCATAGCTTCGAGATTTGCTAGTTCCCTGCCTATGTCTGCTGTATTGTTAAATTATCCCTTGGAAGTTCGTACGCCGACTGGTGATCAGTCTTTATGTACTTTGTACATTCCGAGCGTGGATGTGTCAGTGACAAGTCAAGACTTGCCAGCTGATTTGATCCTGCTAGACATGACGGAGTTTGATGTCATTCTAGGCATGGATTGGTTGTTTGAGTATCATGCTCAAGTTCTATGCAGAGAAGGCAAGGTGGTTTTATATCCTCCTGATTGTCCAGTTTTGGAGATCAGCCTTGCTCGACCTATTCGAGACAGTCGTATGATTTCGTCATTTAAGGTTCAGAAATATCTACGGAATGGGGGTACTGCTTTCTTGGTCAGTATCGCCCCAGTTGAATCGGTGCTAACCCCTATCGAGGATCTTGAGGTAGTTCGGGAGTTCCCCGATGTGTTTCCTGAGGAACTACCTGGATTACCTCCGAAGCGTGAGATCGAGTTTTGTATTGAGTTGTTACTTGGAACGACTCCGATCTCAAAGGCACCATATCGTATGGCTTCGACAGAACTCGAGGAACTGAAGCGTCAGTTGGAAGAGTTGATGGAGCAAGGGTTTATCATGAACAGTGCATCGCCGTGGGGTGTACCTGTTTTGTTCGTAAAGAAGAAAGACGGATCCCTGAGGTTGTGCATTGATTACAGAATGCTCAACCAAGCGACGATTAAGAACAAGTATCCGTTGCCGAGAATAGAAGATCTCTTTGATCAGTTGCAGAGAGCAAAGATATTCTCGAAGATCGACCTCAGATCGGGTTATCATCAACTCCGGATCAGAGAAGAAGATGTCTCGAAGACGGCTTTTCGAACTAGGTACGGGTTGTACGAGTTCGTTGTGATGCCTTTTGGGCTCACAAATGCACCAGCAGCATTCATGGATTTGATGAATCGTATCTTCCGTCCGTTCGTGGATACATTTGTGATCGTATTTATCGATGATATCTTGATCTACTCAGAGATCCCTGAGCAGCACCGAGAACATCTGCGTATTGTGTTGGGAGTACTTCGGGAGCACAGATTGTTTGCCAAGTTCTCCAAGTGCGAGTTTTGGCTTCGACGTGTCATGTTTTTAGGTCATGTGATATCCAGTGATGGGGTGTCAGTTGATCCAGCAAAGGTCGAAGCTGTGTTGGACTGGAAGCAGCCTCAGTCTGTTACTGATATCCGCAGTTTTCTCGGGCTAGCTGGTTACTACCGGCGTTTCATACAGGACTTTTCCAGGATTGCGCTTCCTTTGACGAAACTTCTGCGTAAGGGAGTCAAGTACGAGTGGACTGACTCTTGTGAAGAGAGTTTCCAAATCCTGAAGACGAAGCTAACTACCTCTCCGGTGCTAGCTTTACCTTCTGGCAGAGGCGGTTTTGTAGTGTACACAGACGCCTTGGGTACCGGACTGGGATGCGTGCTCATGCAGCACGGTCGAGTTATTGCGTATGCTTCGCGGCAGCTGAAGATTCACGAGAGGAATTATCCGACTCATGACTTGGAGTTAGCAGCTGTGGTGTTCGCCTTGAAGTCCTGACGACATTATCTGTACGGAGATACATTCGAGGTCTTCTCTGACCACAAGAGTCTCAAGTATTTATTTTCTGAGAAGGAATTGAATATGAGACAGCGTCGTTGGCTCGAGTTTATCAAGGACTATGAGTTTACGTTGTCTTACCATCCTGGTAAGGCGAACGTCATTGCAGATGCGCTTAGTCGCAAATCGAGCAGTGTTCTGGCTAGTCTAGTGTGGAGCCAGAGGTTGATCGAAGATTTCGTGGCTTGGAAGCCATTCGCGATTGGAGGCGGAACAATCAGATTGTCTGGGTTGGCCATTCGATTAGAATTCTTGCCTAAGGTTATCGAGGCGCAGAAGCGGAACGCTCAATATCAGAAGTTTGTTGTCCGAGCTCGTGAAGAGGGCTCAGTCTTTCGCATAGACGATAGCGGTGGCATCCGCATGAAGGATCGACTTTGGGAGCCGAATGACCCTGAGTTGAGAAAGGAGATTCTTGATGAGGCACATCTGTCAAAGTACACCGTCCATCCTGGTGGTACTAAGATGTTTAAGGACCTTCAGCGAAAGTATTGGTGGAACGGGATGAAGCGTGAAGTCGCAGCGTATGTCTCGAGGTGTTTGACTTGTCAGCAAATCAAGATCGAGCACCAACGTCCCGGTGGCACCATGCAGAGGATTGAGATTCCTCAGTGGAAATGGGAGGATATCACGATGGATTTCGTGGTAGGTTTACCGCGAACTAGGAGAAAGCACGATGCGATATGGGTGATTGTGGACAGACTCACCAAGTCTGCTCACTTCCTACCTATCCGGATCAGTCAGCCGCTTGAGAGTTTAGCAGACTTGTATACCGAGAGATTGTACGGTTACATGGTGTACCTACGTCTATCATTTCGGATCGTGATCTCAGATTCACGTCGCGATTGTGGGGACAGTTACAGTCAGCTTTGTGAACGAAGTTGAAGTTTAGTACTGCCTTCCACCCTCAGACTGATGGCCAGTCAGAGAGGATGATACAGACATTGGAAGATATGTTGCGAGCTTGTATGCTCGACTGGAAAGGTGATTGGGATTCGCACTTATGTTTGGTCGAGTTTGCCTACAACAATAGTTATCACGCTAGTATTGGTATGGCTCCGTACGAGGCCTTGTACGGGAGACCTTGCCGATCACCGTCATATTGGGACGATATCAGCGATCGATCCAGTGAATCGCCGATTGTTCTCCAGCACTACACTCAGCAAGTGCAGAAGATCCGAGAACGTCTAAAGGCAGCCCAGGACAGACAGAAGAGTTACGCCGATAAGAGGCGGCGAGAGCTACAGTTTGATGTCGATGACATGGTTTTTGTGAAAGTATCACCGACGAAGAGCGTCTTTCGTTTTGGGAAGAAAGGAAAGTTGAGTCCTAGATACGTTGGGCCGTTCAGGATACTCGAAAGGATCGGTGGAGCAGCCTATCGGATTGAACTACCGCAGCAGTATGCTCAAATTCATAACGTTTTTCACGTGTCGATGTTAAGGAAGTACATTCCGGACCCGTCACACGTCATCCGATACGAAGATGTCAAAGTTCAAGAGGACTTAACGGTGGCCAAAAGACCTGTCGAGATCGTCGATCATCGCGATCAAGTTCTGCGTACCAAGACCATTCCGTTGGTTAAAGTACGGTGGCAACACCACGGCATTGAAGAATGCACATGGGAGCCAGAGGCCAGCTTGAGGGAGAAATACCCTGATCTTTTTGTGGCCTAGCGTTCGTGATTTCGCGGACGAAATCCCCTTTTAGGACGGAAGGATGTAAGCCCCACTATTTTTTCTGAAGAATTTTAAATGAAATATTTCTACTTGTTGAGAAATTCTTGTTTAGGCACGGGCAACACTCGCAATTTTTAACAATTATCGCCTTCTGAGGTTTTGAATCCTGTGGATTTGCTCTACGAGGCGATTCGGGGCAAACCGCGACGGATCCAACCTCAATATTTATAGATTATGTGTATATTGTGTTCACATGAGTTCGCCCCAGATTTGGGGTTTAAACGAGAAAAATATCTCGTTATTTCACGGATTTTGGCGAAAAAGGGTATATCGGTAATTTTGAGTCATATCGAGACCCAATTTCGCCGTAATTGAGAAGTTAAATATACTTTATGAAAGCTTAAACTTTAATTTACAAAATGTAATTAAAAATCTTGATTTTTAAATAAGTTTAGATTAGTTCTTTTTAACATTTATTATATTGAGATTTTTCAAAAGGAAAAAGATGAGGTAAATTGCAAAATCCTCAAAACCTAGTAGAGGGTTTTAGAAAAATGTTTTACAAGGAGTAGGTTTGTGAATTTAGAAAGGTTGACATGGGCTCCACCTTAGCCCATGTCTCCTTTTAAAGGCTTATGAAAAGAGGTATTTACAAAAAACCACTTTTCAAAATTAGATTTTTGAAAAGTTGGAAAATTTTCTATTTGAGGCCTTAAAGAGGCATTTTCAAAAGTGGGTGGGCACAGCCCACGTTTTGGTGGGGGGGCTAGGCTGGGCGCCCCTTAGGGGGTAGCCCTTGCCCACTTTTTCAAAAAAAATATATATATATAAAAAAAAAAAAGGAGGGGAGGGTGATTTATTTGGTGGGAGGCTTTGACCTTGACCTTGAGGGTCAAGGCCAACCACTCCCCTTTGATTAAGGGGAGTGGTTGGAAGGTACAAGGTACCTTAGACCCCCCCCCCCCCCTTAGGGTGTTAGAGTAGGGTGGGGCGTGGGAGGGGGAGACCACACATCTCCCCTCCTTCACTCCCCACCATCCATCTTCCCCCTCCCCCTTTTTTAAGCAAAGCAAGGGAAGAGGGTGAGGGTCGATGCCCCCCTTCTTCCACCCTTCTTCTCTCTCTCTCTCCTTCCACACTTCTCCTTCTTCCTCTTCTTCACTCCCTCCGTTTCCCATCTTAGAGCTGCTGTTCAGCTGGGCCAACCCAGCACTGAGGTGAGGCCCTCCTTCCTTGGCTTTGTTTAAGTTTTTTTTATTTTGTTTTTTTTGGTTTTTTTGTTTGTTTCAAAAAAAAAATTTTGTGTGTGTGTGTTTGGCTCGTGGTGATGCTAGAGCCCCCCCCTCCCCCCCCTTTTGGGCTGGAGCTGGGCAAGGTGCTGGGCTGAGCCCTTGCAAGGCCAGCCCAGGCCGGTTGGTGGCCTTGCCGAGCCCACTGCTGGTGGGCTGGGCAGTTGCAGGCCCCGGGACGAGCCCCGGGACGAGCCCCGGACTGACCCAAGTCGGTCAGTCCGGCTTTTCCCTTTTTCTGGGCTGGCTGCAGCTGATGCTGCAGCCTTTGGGTTGGCTTTGGTGGTCTGGGCCACACTGGACCCAGACCTACCCGAGGTGGGTCCACCCATGGGTGAGCCCACCACGGGTGAGCCCACCGTGGGTGCGCGCACACACCCACACTACCACATTCCCCCCCCCCCCCCCCCTTTCTTTCCTTGGTGGGTGCACACGCACCACCCGGGTGCCTTAGCACCCGAGAGTTTTTTTTTTGGGGGGGGGTTAAGGTCTGACCTGCCATATCGGGGCTGCAGGCCCTGGCTTGAGCCACCACTTGGCTCGAACCAGGGGCCTGCATGGGCCCCTTTCTCTGTGCTTTGACCGGGCCAAGGCCCTTTTGGCAGGCGGGTGGCCTGGTGCGCATGGCACCCGGGTCACCTCTTTGGCGCAACCACTGAGTGGGTGCGCCAGGTGGGTGCGACCTGGCTCGGCCCATGGTTGGGCCGAGCCAGATGCTACAGACTAGGAGTCTGTAGCAGGCAGCCTCCCCCCTCCTCCTTGGCCTGTTGGCTGCAGTGCAGCCTAGAGCCGGGTGCTTAGTGCACCCGGGGCATGGTGCTGAGCGCACCACTTAGTGGTGCGCTGGCCCATTTTGGGCCTGGTCTGGACCCTTGGCTGGGTCAGACCAGGCGTGGACTGTCCCCAGCAACTTCGGTTGCTGGGGTAGTCAGGCTGGGTCTGGACCTCCAGTGGTCCAGACCGCCACCCTGCTTTGGCGCCCCACCTTGGCCACCTCCTTGGTGCCCACTGCGGGCTGGCGAGCACCCGCTGGGTGTTTTGGTCAGGACCCACCCCTGGGTCAGACCAGGGGTGTCTGTGGGGCACCCCAGTTTGTGTCCTGCCCCCCCTTTTCGGTAGGCCGGGCCTGGACCAATCGGGTCCAGGCCAGAGCCTTTGGCCTGGCTCACCCAACCGGGTGGTTGGGTTAGCCGCACCCCTATGGGTGTGGGCTAAGGCCCGACAACCTGGTCCGAACCCACAACTGGGTTCAGACCAGGGGTCTTTCATGACCCAGCTAAGCCTGGTCATGAGCGAGCCGGACCTCGCTTAAAGTCTCGGTTGGCCCGTAGGGCCTTGGGCTAAGCCTGGCCCTCTTGTGGGCACTTTAGGCTTAGCCGGGTGCTGGCACACCCGGGTTGGCGCATGCAGGCTGAGGCCAATATGGCTGTCAGCCCCATGGGGCCAGTTCCTAGGCAGGGATCAAGGGTAACAGGGCCCCCGTGGCCTAGCCACTTGGTCAGCCCCCCCCCCCTTCGGGTTTTAGGTTCCCAAGGTTGGCGCCACAGCGGCACCGGGTGCTAAGGCACCCGGTAACCCTGTCCCTTCGTTGGGCAGCCCCTTGGAGTGCTCGGACCTTTAAGGTTGCGGTCGATTTCGTGCCCCAGGCGTGCGGACCCCTACTTTTGGTTATGCCAATGTTATTCTCATTAGTATGGGATGACATTGTTTCTCTTCCCCTGACACTTGTGAGTGTGGGATTTGCGAGGACCCCTGACGTTTGGCCTACCCCTACTTTTGGTTATGCCAATGTTATTCCCATTAGTATGGGATAATATTGATTTCTCTTCCCCTGACACTTGTGAGTGTGTGTAAACACCCCAAATTTTTACCTTCATCCAGTGTTTGTCCATTTCATAAGTCATTACAGATCATTGCATGTCATTGCATGCATTCTGCATAGCATTGCATGTCATTGCATAGCATTGCATCTCATTTTCGAGATCCAACACTCCTGTTTTCAAAACATTCAATCCAGATTTGAATTTTAAAGCTTTATTTCAAAATCAATTTCAAAATCTGGGTTTTTATTCAATACTCTGTCATTTTCCAACCCCAGGACTTTATATTTCGAAATATTTTATCAAGGAAACAATCTGGATTCATTTCAAATTCAAATTTTAATCGATTTCAATTCACAGATGAGACCCATTGTGGTGGTGTCGCTTCTGAATTCCTCTATTCATTAAATTTCTCAAATTTTTGAAAGTTTCAGTCCGATTAGGACTCTGTCTCAGAGTCCTAATCCAGTCAGGAGTCTGTTTTGAAGTCTGTTTTACTTCCATTTTTAATCTTTTTCGTTTGTTTTCGAAATTTAGGTCATTTTACAGAGTCCAGTTAGTTCAGGATTCTATTTTAGAGTTCGGTCGAGTTAGGAATCTAACCCTGACTGTGTTTTCTGACTTATTTCATCATTTCTTGATAAAATCTTTTGAAAATTCTTTCATTTGAATGTTAAAATCTAAAATCTCAGAGTCCTAAGGGTTCAGGACTCTAACCCGGAGTTCCAGTTCGCTTGAGACCCTATTTTCAAAGATCTTGAATTTCAAATACTGATTTTAACCCCTTTTCAAAGCCATTTTCAGTGTTTATTTCAAAAATGTTCAAAATTCGATGTGGGCCCACTCAGTTGGCACCATATCCAGAGGAATTCTAACTCAGTTAGGACCTTATGCCATTTCAAAAATCCTAATTTTAAGTTTACTTTTGAAAATCTTTTGAAAACTCCTTCAATTTCAAGTTTTAAAATCACTTTTTGAAAAACTCAAGTAGGGCCCACTCGGGGTGGCGCCATATTCGAGTAAGTCAGGGCTAGACTAGGGTTAGTTGATGTCTTGGTTAGTGTTAGAGGTTTAGAAGAGTCAAAACCATTTTGAAAACTCATTTTGAAAATTAGTTTTTAAAACTAGTGTTTTTAAATGTTTTTAAAGGTGTTTTAAAAACCCAAATGTGAAAGATGCCAAGTGGCATCACATTTGGGGGTTTTCTAGGTTTAGTTAGGGGCTAATTAGGGATTAATTAGAGTCCCACCTAGGTTAGAAAACCACAAAAAATCGTTTCCTTTAGTGGATTTATTAGAAAGAGTCCTAAAAAAATGAAAAAACCTCTTAATTAACCCTAATTAAGTGACTTTTTGAAAAACTATAAAAAGGGACCTAAGGGGGGCCAAAAGGAGGGGTCTTTTCTCTCAAATTTTCGTGGCCTCTCTCTCCTCTCCAGCACCTCCACCTTCCTCCATTGCAGCTGCAAGCACCAAGGTAATATTTTTAATATTTTTTAGTTTTATTTAATACTTTTTCATGTTTTAAATCAATTTTAGCCATTGGTGTCATCCCCTTCATGGATTAAACCATGGATTCAACCTCAAGAACCATCAAGAATCAGCAAGAACGATCCAAGAAGGTGATCTAACCCTGTTTTGGGTGATTTACAGGGATTTTAATCCATTAGAATTGATTTTAATATGGTTCTTTATATTATTAACCAATAAAATATATGATTTACCCTTTTTAATGGGTTAAATCTATGTTTTAAAGGTGATATCAAATTCCAGCCATTGATTCCCTGTTTTTAATTTATTTTCATGGTTTATTCATGTTTGTTTTACGTTTTACAGCATAAAAATAATTTTTATTTACTGTTTTATGGTTTATTTTATTTATTTACATTAGTTAATGCATGGTTTGTCGAGTTTCTTAAATTTCTGTGTGTTTTAGGTTTAGAACAGTAAAGATGATGTTATTTCGGATTAAAGCACTCATTGTTTATTTTCGAGTTTTTTATATGTGGTGCATACATAAGTTATTGAGTTACTGTAGAAAAATAAGAGGTTTTGGATCTCGGGAATCTTGTCAAAAAAATCAGATATCAAATCGGGTTTTTAAAGCTTTAAAATTGTGGTTAAAATCAAGAAGGTAACTTGCTGTTATGATATTTCTCTCATCTTATATCCAATTTTAGATCTGTAAAATGCTATGGATTCACATTGAGTAGATCTGTCTTCTGTGAAATTTTCGTATTTTTTGACTACTGTTTAGTATTTTTCCCCTTTTAGAGAATCTGTTTTTAAATTTAAAGCTCGTTAGGGTTTACCAAAACCCTAATCAGACTTGTGTTAGTCATAAATCCCAAACCACAGATCCGATTTTAGATCTGTAAAAAATGAGTATTGTTATTTTTTCTGTCTAATGTTCACCACTAAAATTTCAGAGATTTTTGTTTATAATTGATATTTATTTCTGTATTTTCAATCTGGAATAGCCGTTTTAATCCCTGTTAAGAGTGATATATTTTAGCTCAGATTGCCGGAAGGGTTTCTCACTAACCGAAGATGATTTTTCCGATCTGTAAATTGGGAAATCCCTGTTTTTATTTCTAGTTAGTCTCTGTAAAATTTCATAAATTTCCATGGAGATTTGACCCCTGGTTCAGGTCTTGGACTGAGACTGGTTGGTGAATTAGGTCAAAAATAGCATATGTTTAGGGTTTAATGCAATTTTCGGATTAATTCAATGTCAAAAAATTATTTTTATAATTCCAATTCGACATTAGGGTTATAACAAGTGCAGGTACCAATTTTTATGGATTTTGGAATCCATTTGATGGCTGAATTAAGCAAATTGCAAAACCGGGTTCCTGAAAGATCCAAAAACACTGCTAAAATCACAGTTTTTGTGATATTGTTGGATTTTCCTGCATAGGCATATATTCTTAGGGTTTAATCATGTTCATGATCATATTAGGATGCTTTAGGTTTAATTTTGTGCTCATTTGATTTCATTTAGTGCATAAAACCTAAGTTCTACCAAAAATCTATTTCTAAAAACCCTGATTTCAAGGCCATAGTCTTGCTATCGGGGGCAATTTGGTCATTTGACCTAAATTTCGAAATCCCTAACCCTAATTTCATATTTTTAATCATGTCATAGCATATTTGGTTTGGGTTTATTCCATTCAAATTTCAAAATTTGCATTTTATCAAAATATCTTTCTAAAAACCCTAATTTCAAGGCCATAATCTTGTTATTAGGGGTATTTTGGTCATTTTGACCCCAATTTCGAAATTCCATATCTTCTCTTTCATATTTATTCAATTTTATTTCATACTTTATCATTTTTATTTAAGGGAATCAAGGAAGAGGCTTATATCTAGCAAAATCCAACAATTTCCTGATATTGTTGGATAAATCTAGAAAAGCCAACATATATTCATTAACCAAGTTTTATAGTTTTGCAGGTGCATTGAAGACTTTATTTTTCATGTATTTAAATTTCAATAGTGATGTAACTTGTAATTAAACTTTGGAATAAGAATTTACATTTCCTGCTTAGCTTAGGCAGCATTGCATATAGTTTATTTTTTTTATAATGTTAATGTGTGATGGATGATGATTCATGCATATTTTTACAAATTCACCATGGTCTACACGAATGGCACATGCACTAGCTTCTATGAAGTTTATAAACTTGGTGGAATTCGTATTTATGGCCATAGTCAGAATACGAATGATGCTTAGATTTATGATCTTCACATTAGCCACATTCAGCCTACACTCTTAGGCTAACTTCAAAAATGCACTGCATTTCTCAAATATACAAAAAGTATTTCTCAATTCCTCAAAATCATATTCATTCATTTCATGCATTTGTCAATTCCAATTCCAATCTCAATTCAAAGAAGTTCATTTTCTCAAAATCTCCTAAGTCTTATAGCAAAATCGATTTTCCCAAAGACATTGAATTTCAAAGGATATTTCAAGTATTTCCCAAGTTCCAAATTCAAATTTTCTAAGTTAGAATTTCAATTTCCAAGTTTGAATTAAGAGAAACCAAGTCTCTCAGAATCGATTTTCACTAAATGTCAAGGATTTCTCAAAATCGATTTTTATTTCTCTCAGAAGTATATTTCAAATCCCAATTCACGATTTCTCATGTGATATCATTTCCAAGATTTACATTTTCTGAATATTTCAATCATTCAAAGAAAACATCATGTTTTCAAATGTGCATTTTCTGAAAATTCATAGCACATGCCTGATTCTATGTGCATTTAGAAATTAGAATATGATTTAGACAAGTTGAATAGAGTAGAGCATAAGATTGATCCTTGGTTCAATTACCCCTGTTAAAGGTGGCAGGAACGGTTGAACCTCGTACCGACAGGCGAGTCCCATTCTTCGGAATTTTCCCGCATTTTAAAAAACGGAGGTGAGTTATTTTCAAAAACTTTTTCAAAGGTCAGTTTGATTTGCAAAAGTAAAAATTTTGCGATGATAACAGGTTTGGCGACCGTGATGGGACCTGTCTTTGCCTGATCAATCTAATGCTCTACTTAGTTCAAATTGTCAAAATCGATTTCCATGGAATGTTAGCTTTGCTTTATGATATCATGTGAACCTAGGAGCCTAGACTTGAACCCAGCTGACATGGAATGCATATAGACTAGGTATGGTTTGGTAGGACCATATTGAGGAGAATTATTCATGCTCACATAGACTTAGGTCTAATACAACACTCCTCAATTTAGGAATTGTATGAAAACAATGTTTGCTTCTTCAAATATTTCAAAATTCTATCTCTTTAGGACTTAGAGCTTTCTGTTTGATTGCATGTGCTCATGTTTTTCAAAAACCACCCCCACCTATATTGTCCCGGTCTTCACGTTGCTGGGCTCTCTTCCAGAACCATAGTTCGGGACAGAGCCTCACAACTGGGCCACCTATTTGGGTGAAAGCCCCCCTGCCACGTACCAAGGGCCATAGTCCAACGTATATCGGCAGGTGCTCAAGGATGTTGGAAAACTTGAACCTAGAACCGGAGAATTGATTTTATGCCATGTACATCGAGCCTTGGCTTGAGTATATAGGCATAACTGGATTGGATACAGTTGATCTGAACCTTAGAGTTAGGATTAAGGTCCTACAGCCATTTCAAAATTTGTGCATCTTGAGTCAACTTTTGGGGAATGCTGTATGTGCATACTTGTTTGTGTAGAATGTGATTGAATATGTCATAGTCATATTTTCTAAAAATACTGGACAATTTTTCAATTCCCCAGTCCATGTCCATGTACTGTCCATGTTTTAAATCCTGGACGATTTTCAAAACACTTCATTTTATAAAGTACTTCCTTATATTTCATTAAACCCTGGACGATTTTCATAAAATTCCTCCATTTTCTTTAAAACTCTAGGTGATTTCCCATCTTTTCTGTCTTCTGGATCTCGAATTTCCTGCTTTATCCTGCCTGCATTTTTCTCAAAATTCCTGTATTTTTCTCAAATTTTATTCCAATTTCCATGTTTTCCAGTCTATTCTAATGGAATCCAGTCAGCTTGATTCAGTCTTCCCTGAGGGTCACATCTCCTACGAGGTGCGACAACGTCTTCCCGAACATCGAGTCCTCAGCACCGGATCCTTCTTTCCCCGGTGGTATTATTCATGGTTCAAAAACTTCTCTCGTATGTTTTCGGACCATCTGGACGAGTGTGGATTGGAAATGGCGTCCACAGTGGGAAAGCAAACAGTCAACGGCAACTTGATCCATGCACTAGCAGAGCGGTGGAATTCGAGCACTTCTACCTTCTGGTTCCCGTGGGGCGAGATGACAGTACTGATGGATGAATTTTCAGAGATCATGGGATTGCCCGAGCCAGCCGGTCAGCCTGGAGATCCATTGGAGAAACAGTTTCTGATTAATGTTAAGGGTCTGGACCCTAAGGATGCCTTAGCTCGCATGACAGGACGCAAGTCTTGGCCATTGATAGAGGAGGATGGAAACGAATAGGTGGATCTGCACGAAATCTACTGACAGTATGGGACATTCGTAGAAGTCAGCTCGTTGTCCAGGACAGCTCGAGAAAGAATTCAGCATGCGATGGTTCTGTGCACGGTGGGATTAGCTTTCTTTCCCGATGGACGGAATTACATGGATATCAGAATAGTTCAGCTTCTAAGGAGATGGGGAAGTCGACAGACCAGCCGCCTCTCAATAGCCATGGCCGCCTCTCAATAGAGATGGGGAAATGAATAGATTGACTCGTTTCGCACTCGGAGAGTCGATCCTAGTCGAAGGGTGCACCTATGCCTTGCAGTCTTGGTTCCTCCGGCATGTGCCAGTCCGAGCCAGTTCCTTCAGATACAATGGTGAAAAGTTTCTTCCAGTTGCGCGATACCGGTTCTTGATCGACAACCTTCAGGAGGAAGAGGTCGTATGGGATTACTTTGATCGTCAGGAATCACCTCCCAGATACACTTATGCTTATGGCAAGCGATTCAGGCTACTTGGCCCATTTTTCTGTGCATACTATCATCTAGAGCGGTGTGTCAGGCAGTTCTCTCAGAGGCAGAAGCACGTAGAGATTCGTCCACTAGCCGGGGTTCTGCCAGAATTCAACCTCGCATCAGATCAGTGGTCCGGAGCATACCATTCTGCCAGACATGGCTGGGATTCCTTTGTCAATCTTACTATTTTTCCTGGTCCTCGAGTGTCCTCTGATTATCCAGAGTGGTGGAAAATTGTTTGTCCCCCTCCCCTCTGTCAAGAGTATTATTGATAAAATCATGTTTTTCCCCTCAATAAAATTCCTTTATTTTAGATCTCATCTTGGTTTGACGACCTCGCCTAGGTAACAAGGCATATTTCCAGTTGTTTATTTTGCAAAGAATAACAGCGCAATTGTCGTAATTCCAGCGACGACTCAATCCCTAGTAATGGGATACTCTTTCAATTGTCTACCAAGATTCTCAACAAATATTTTCCTTCAACCAAATTTCCTTCAAAAGCCTAATCATCAGTTTTACCTTGCAGAGAGCATCAGCAACATTCAGGAGAGCATTTGTGATACTCGATGGGTCAGACAAGGTCCGAAAAGAAAACCTCATCAGTTGAAGGCGTTGCATACTCAGTCACTTCAGAAGAGGAAATGGACTCACCCCGATCAGTCAGAAGTCAAGGTCAGCAAGCAGAGGATGATGTTGATCCTCAGATATATGCTATGTTCAAAGAGATGATGACCAAAATGTTGACAGAACAATCTGAAGCTAGTACAGAAAAGATCCAGGTCAAGCAGAGGGCAAAAGGCCGGTCAGCCAAGAAAGTTTTAAAACTATCCAAGAAATATATCCAACACAAGGATACATCTGATGAGTCAGAATCAGTAGGCGGCACTGATAAAGAGTATGAAGTCTGGCAAGCACTTCAAAGATCCCCTCATAGGCAAGGGACAACCTATAAAGGGAAAAATCAAGCAATGGATGATCTGTTCCAAATACAGCTGAAGGAAATGGCAAAGAAGATTAAAGATTTGCAAGCCCGCGACAAGGGAAAGAAGGTCTTCAGGAGCAAAGATTTCTACAAGAGCATCACTCCCGTCAGGAATAATCAAGATTCAAAAAAGACAAATTATGTTAAGGCCCACCGCGAGGGGTGCAAGGATAACAAGGGCAATCATACAAGTCAGAAAGAGAAATCTTTAAAGCAGAGTAAAAAATTGAGTCAACAGAAAGAGAAGAAAAAGCATGACGGTTGGGGTTACGATCGCGAATTCACTCCTCTAGATCAGCCCCTCGAAGAGGTCCTTGAATACATGCTGAGCAAAGGAATGGTTAAGCTTCCAAGAATTGCTAATCCTCTGGTCGCCCTAGGGAAATGGAAAGACCGCTTCTGCAAATTCCACCAAACAACGGGGCACGATATTGAACATTGTTTCGTCTTTAAGAATATCATCCAAGATCATATCGACAAGAATCTCTTCATTGAAAATAAGAAAGAATACTGGTCAGCTGTCTTATCCAAGTCTCAACAAAAATCAAGTACTCGACAAGAGATGCAGCGTGATGATCCAAACCAGGACCACAAGATGGCCCCGTTAGATCAAATATTCGAGAGTTTCTTGGAATACATGCACACAAAAGATACAGTCGGGTCTCTGAAGGCTCACTCCACATTTTCTACCAATTCCACCAGAAGTAGCAATGGACAAAACAAAAGAGGAGGTAGAAAAAATCATACTGGAGGCTCAGGAAATCCAAACTCAGAGAGAAATGACCTCGCAAGTCGGAAGGATAAAATGGACAAGCGAGATGACAAGTCTTCCTCAAGTGTCCAATTCGAATTAAAATTCCAAGGAAAACCAAAGCATGATGGTTGGGGATACGATCGCAATTTTACTCCCTTAGAACAGCCACTGGAGCAAGTTCTGGAATACATGATAGCCAAAGGGAAGGTTAGACTCTCCAAGATAGCAAATCCTCCTGTGACCATGGGAAAGTTTAAAGATCAGTTCTGCAAATTTCATCGGGCAATGGGTCACGATACGGAGCATTGTTTTGTCCTTAAAAATATTATCCAAGACGTCATTGACAAGAATATTCTCGTTGGAGATGAAAAGGAGGACCATTCATCCTGATCATGTTTCTCCCCAATCATTCAAAAAATTGATAACACTAGCACTTTCCTAATTTCTCATCTTGCTTTTATTATTTCAAAGGGATGATGTAATCTCGTCTCTCTTTCCTCTATTTGTTACATTTCCTTCAATACATCAATAAAGTTGTCAGTTTTTCTCGCAAGCTCGGTGCCATTTTTTTTTATTCTCCTCGGCAAAATGTTCTCTTATGAGGAATGACCTCTTCAGAGTCTCTTCTGAATCAATCAAAAGCCAATTGTTGTGTCACCTTCAGAGAGCGCTCCTCAAACATCAATCATTTATCCTTTTGTTCAAATTCTTCTTTCCCAGTTACACTGGGGCATTTTCAAAATTTTCATTTTATCTTCAAAACTTTCTGTATGCAGGCAGGATAAACAAATCTCTCATTTCACGCACTTGTGCACGCATGTGCACCCATTTACATTCATGTGCATTTGCATACATTCATTCGCATTCATCTGCATCAATTTGCATTTGCATCGATTACCCATTCAGGATAAGGGATAAATCCTGAGACCCCGACATTTGTCTAGGTCAGCGTGAGGGTAAAAGATTGAAAATCTCACATTACAATCATCAAGCGCTTTCTAAACACCAACCTTTTTCAAGTTCGTCCTGCGGGCCGAGTTTTTATCAAAACCATTTTTACCGGTCAACCTTCGGGTGAAGCGAACTTTCTAAATCCAGTTTTCACTGGTCGAACTTCTTAAATCCGGTTTTTACTGGTCGAACTTCCTAAATCCGGTTTTTACTGGTCGAACTTCCTAAATCCGGTTTTTACTGGTCGAACTTCCTAAATCCGATTTTTACTGGTCGAACTTCCTAAATCCGGTTTTTACTGGTCGAACTTCCTAAATCCGGTTTTTACTGGTCGAACTTCTTGAATCCAGTTTTTACTGGTCGAACTTCCTGAATCCAGTATTCACTGGTCGAACTTCCTAAATCCAGTTTTTACTAGTCGAACTTCCTGAATCCGGTATTCACTGGTCGAACTTCCTGAATCTGGTTTTTACTGGTCGAACCCTCTAAATTCAGTATTCACTGGTCAGACTTTTTCAAAGCCCAGCGTTCGTGCGGGTACCTTTTTTTAAATCCAGTGCTCATGCTGATATCCTTCCAAAATCCAGTGCTCGTACTGGTAGCCTTTTAAAGTCCAGTGCTCGAACTGGTATCCTTTAAAAATTTAGTGCTCGTACTAGTAATCTTTCAAAATCCAGTGCTCGTACTGGTAACCTTCCAAAATCCAGCGCTCGTACTGGTAATCTTTTAAATACCAGTGCTCGTACTGGTAATCTTTTAAAACCCAGTGCTCGTACTGGTAACCTTTTAAAACCCTGTGCTCGTACTGGTAACCTTTTAAAACCCAGTGCTCATATTGGTACTCTTCCAAAATATGATGCTCGTACTAGTTGAACTAGTCCCAAATGTCATCTTTATACTTATCAACTTTTCTTTCCTTTAAATGTTTTGAATTGGTCTAGAAGAGTCGAGTTCCGATTCGAATCTTCTTCCAAATCCAATTCAGAATTGATCTAGAAAATCCAAGTCCCGACTTGAATTTTCTTACAAATCCAATTCGTATAATTTTCTTTCCTCTAGATTCTAGAATTGGTCTAGAAGAGTCGAGTTCCGATTCGAATCTTCTTCCAAATCCAATTCAGAATTGGTCTAGAAAATCCAAGTCCCGACTTGAATTTTCTTACAAATCCAATTCGTATAATTTTCTTTCCTCTAGATTCTAGAATTGGTCTAGAAGAGTCGAGTTCCGATTCGAATCTTCTTCCAAATCCAATTCAGAATTGGTCTAGAAAATCCAAGTCCCGACTTGAATTTTCTTACAAATCCAATTTGTATAATTTTTTTTCCTCTAGATTCTAGAATTGGTCTAGAAGAGTCGAGTTCCGATTCGAATCTTCTTCCAAATCCAATTCAGAATTGGTCTAGAAAATCCAAGTCCCGACTTGAATTTTCTTACAAATCCAATTTGTATAATTTTCTTTCCTCTAGATTCTAGAATTGGTCTAGAAGAGTCGAGTTCCGATTCGAATCTTCTTCCAAATCCAATTCAGAATTGGTCTAGAAAATCAAAGTTCCGACTTGAATTTTCTTTCAAATCCAATTCACTTGGTTTTTCTTTAAAAGTTCGAACTTCTACTTAAACTTTCCTGTAAATTTGGCAATTGGTCTAGAAGATCCGAGTTCCGACCCGAATTCTCTTTCAAAATCCAATTCATCTAGTTTTCCTTGAAGAGTTGAATTCTGATTTGAATATTCCCTCAAAAACCCAGTTTAGCACCTGGTCCATTCAAAGCTCACAAGTTGGAATCATTCCTTCTTAAATTGTGATCCTTAGGTTAAATCCCTATGGAATTGATAGTTCGTAGGTCGAACCCCTGCAGAGTCAATGTGATTTGTAGGTTGAACGTCTGTCAAACCAATACGGCTCATAGGTTGAACCCCTTTCGAACCAATCTCGTTCTCAAAAATTTCGATCTGTAGGTTGAAGTCCTCCTGATCCAATATTCTTTACAGTCCTTAGGTCGAACTCCTTTTGGATTGGTATTTTTTAGATATATGATTTGTCGGTTGAAGTCCTCCTGATCCACGTTCTTAGGCTGAATCCCTATAGAACCCATGTCGTTCCCAGTGAACCAATGTCGTTCTTAATTGAACCAATGTCGTTCTTAGGCTGAATCCCTATTGAACCCATGTCGTTCCCAGTGAACCAATGCCGTTCTCAATTGAACCAATGTCGTTCTTAGGCTAAATCCCTATTGAACCCATGTCGTTCCCAGTGAACCAATGTCGTTCTCAATTGAACCAATGTCATTCTTAGGCTGAATCCCTATTGAACCCATGTTGTTCCCAGTGAACCAATGTCGTTCTCAATTGAACCAATGTCGTTCTTAGGCTGAATCCCTATGGAACCCATGTCGTTCCCAGTGAACCAATGTCGTTCTCAATTGAACCAATGTCGTTCTTAGGCTGAATCCCTATAGAACCCATGTCGTTCCCAGTGAACCAATGTCGTTCTCAATTGAACCAATGTCGTTCTTAGGCTGAATCCCTATTGAACCCATGTCGTTCCCAGTGAACCAATGCCGTTCTCAATTGAACCAATGTCGTTCTTAGGCTGAATCCCTATTGAACCCATGTTGTTCCCAGTGAACCAATGCCGTTCTCAATTGAACCAATGTCGTTCTTAGGCTGAATCCCTATTGAACCCATGTCGTTCCCAGTGAACCAATGTCGTTCTCAATTGAACCAATGTCGTTCTTAGGCTGAATACCTATCGAACTCATGTTGTTCCCAGTGAACCAATGTCATTCTCAATTGAACCAATGTCATTCTTAGGATGAATCCCTACAGAACCCATGTCGCTTCCAGTAGACCAAATCACAATTTTGATCTCCAGGTCATCCAATATCCTATTTCCAATTTCTGAGTCTCTCCTTTGGGGAAAGGAGAGGAGAATCTAGCCACAGATGTGTCATTTAGATCTCAAGTGATTTTTTTCACCAAGGATTTCAGGAATATTTTGCCAATTTGTCATGAAAAATAGTTGTTGATCTCAAAATCTTTATCGCATAAAATTGTACCTCAGAATACCTTCAGTATTACTTCCGAAGTGACAAAGCTTTTGTGAAAAAGGATTCAAAATTCAAAATCTTTCTATTGGCCAACCAAAAGGATGAAGAATAAATCCGCGATATGGCCAGCAAAGAAAATTCAATGTTGTTGCAAAGCCATGAATGATTGATATTGATCGCAATCAATGGCACATTTTTAAAGACCATTCTTGAAAAATAAAACAGTCGAAATATCCTGGGTGATACAGAAAAATCCACTCAATCTCCATATCTCCTCAATCACCTAAGCTGCAATTAAATATCTGCAAAAGGGATCTCTCAACTGTCGTCAAGATGAAGGCGAATTAGACGAGTCGACCCCCGGGGCTAAAGAAGATTTGGATCATCTCCAAGATGACGGAGTTTGTGACGGATCCTTCCAGGGAAAGTTCAGATCACCGTCGAGATGAAGGCGAGTGTGATGAGCCTACCGACAAACCCTAAAAGATATTTAATTTCTGCTATCATCAAGAGATTCCCAACCAATGAGCCAATAACCGTCAATATAATCCCTGAGAGAAAAGAAGGATCAGAACATCTCTGAGATGAAGGAGTTTGTGACGTACCCTTCCAAAAAAAATAAAGAGAGAAAAGCCAGGACATCTCCAAAATGAAGGATGATGTAATTCCCAAAAAATCCAAGAGAGCTCTAATTCTGTCAAAAAGAGAGTGCAGAAAGATCATCATGAGAAGAGAATCCCAGGATATCAGACTGCCGAATCTATCGAGAATCTTCTTTAATTTTGTGAATTTCTTTTATCAATATCCTTTCACTAATAGCTCTCGCAATATCAAGAATACATTCTTTTCCGTCCATATCAATGAAATTGATAGCTTCCTTTAGAGAAAGTCAAAGGCAATGATATTTGAATTCGAATCTTGATTCTACGGAGTTAAGCCCAGTCGGAGGTAATACTTCAGGTAGAAAAGAGGGAATATTTTTCATATATATATGTGCTTATCATTCTTGAATTAACTACAATTTTTTATCTTATTGGCAATCTTTTAAGTTATCCTGACATGAAGTGAGAACTTGATGTTTATTTTGATGTATCCAGGCGTTGTTGTTATCCCTTTTAGGATCGGATGATGGGAGTTGTCCAAGATCCTTCCCTTCTTGTTTTGATATGAGTGCCTGGGCTCTCAGATTCTCACACTTCCCTGTGCTCCCCACTGTCCCACCATAGACAGTTCCCGTTCAGGTTAAGGGTTAAACCTGAATTTTCTGCAAAAGGTCATCTGTCTTAAAAGACATTCAGTCTTAGCAATGAGACGTCCAAGATCAATCCCTTTTCAAGCTTTAGGGAACCCCCTTTCTTCCTTTTGCAAACCCCTCTCGGATTTATTGTGCAGAATTCGAAGGTCCCATCATGGTTTTTTCATTTGAGGATTCCGTATATCGTCCCCTTTCAGGTTAAGGGTTAAGCCTGAGCCTCGTTTTTCCACGAGGTATCGTCCCCTTTCAGGTTAAGGGTTAAGCCTGAGCCTCGTTTTTCCACGAGGTATCGTCCCCTTTCAGTTTAAGGGTTAAGCCTGAGCCTCGTTTTTCCACGAGGTATCGTCCCCTTTCAGGTCAAGGGGTTAAACCTGAGCCTCATTCTGATGAGGTATTTCATTTATCGTCTCCTTTCAGGTTGAGGGTTAAGCCTGAGCCTCGTTTTTCCACGAGGTATCGTCCCCTTTTAGGTTAAGGGTTAAGCCTGAGCTTCGTTCCATACGAGGTATTTCTTGTCCCATCCAGGTTAAGGGCAAAACCTGAATCTCACTTCTTTTTGAAATAAAATTTTCTCCTTATTCTTCATTTCATATCTATCATCATCATTTGAACTAATTCTTTCATACCCAGTCAGATTCATCTAACTGGGGCATTTTTATAGTCCAAATTTGGTGTGTTTTCTTTGCCACTAAGCTCGGACTTCAACCGGCTTAGCAGCAAAGAGGGGCATCTGTAAACACCCCAAATTTTTACCTTCATCCAGTGTTTGTCCATTTCATAAGTCATTACAGATCATTGCATGTCATTGCATGCATTCTGCATAGCATTGCATGTCATTGCATGTCATTGCATAGCATTGCATCTCATTTTCGAGATCCAACACTCCTGTTTTTAAAACATTCAATCCAGATTTGAATTTTAAAGCTTTATTTCAAAATCAATTTCAAAATCTGGGTTTTTATTCAATACTCTGTCATTTTCCAACCCCAGGACTTTATATTTCGAAATATTTTCTCAAGGAAACAATCTGGATTCATTTCAAATTCAAATTTTAATCGATTTCAATTCACAGATAAGACCCATTGTGGTGGTGTCGCTTCTGAATTCCTCTATTCATTAAATTTCTCAAATTTTTGAAAGTTTCAGTCCGATTAGGACTCTGTCTCAAAGTCCTAATCCAGTCAGGAGTCTGTTTTGAAGTCTGTTTTACTTCCATTTTTAATCTTTTTCGTTTGTTTTCGAAATTTAGGTCATTTTACAGAGTCCAGTTAGTTCAGGATTCTATTTTAGAGTTCGGTCGAGTTAGGAATCTAACCCTGACTGTGTTTTCTGACTTATTTCATCATTTCTTGATAAAATCTTTTGAAAATTCTTTCATTTGAATGTTAAAATCTAAAATCTCAGAGTCCTAAGGGTTCAGGACTCTAACCCGGAGTTCCAGTTCGCTTGAGACCCTATTTTCAAAGATCTTGAATTTCAAATACTGATTTTAACCCCTTTTCAAAGCCATTTTCAGTGTTTATTTCAAAAATGTTCAAAATTCGATGTGGGCCCACTCAGTTGGCACCATATCCAGAGGAATTCTAACTCAGTTAGGACCTTATGCCATTTCAAAAATCCTAATTTTAAGTTTACTTTTGAAAATCTTTTGAAAACTCCTTCAATTTCAAGTTTTAAAATCACTTTTTGAAAAACTCAAGTAGGGCCCACTCGGGGTGGCGCCATATTCGAGTAAGTCAGGGCTAGACTAGGGTTAGTTGATGTCTTGGTTAGTGTTAGAGGTTTAGAAGAGTCAAAACCATTTTGAAAACTCATTTTGAAAATTAGTTTTTAAAACTAGTGTTTTTAAATGTTTTTAAAGGTGTTTTAAAAACCCAAATGTGAAAGATGCCAAGTGGCATCACATTTGGGGGTTTTCTAGGTTTAGTTAGGGGCTAATTAGGGATTAATTAGAGTCCCACCTAGGTTAGAAAACCACAAAAAATCGTTTCCTTTAGTGGATTTATTAGAAAGAGTCCTAAAAAAATGAAAAAACCTCTTAATTAACCCTAATTAAGTGACTTTTTGAAAAACTATAAAAAGGGACCTAAGGGGGGCCAAAAGGAGGGGTCTTTTCTCTCAAATTTTCGTGGCCTCTCTCTCCTCTCCAGCACCTCCACCTTCCTCCATTGCAGCTGCAAGCACCAAGGTAATATTTTTAATATTTTTTAGTTTTATTTAATACTTTTTCATGTTTTAAATCAATTTTAGCCATTGGTGTCATCCCCTTCATGGATTAAACCATGGATTCAACCTCAAGAACCATCAAGAATCAGCAAGAACGATCCAAGAAGGTGATCTAACCCTGTTTTGGGTGATTTACAGGGATTTTAATCCATTAGAATTGATTTTAATATGGTTCTTTATATTATTAACCAATAAAATATATGATTTACCCTTTTTAATGGGTTAAATCTATGTTTTAAAGGTGATATCAAATTCCAGCCATTGATTCCCTGTTTTTAATTTATTTTCATGGTTTATTCATGTTTGTTTTACGTTTTACAGCATAAAAATAATTTTTATTTACTGTTTTATGGTTTATTTTATTTATTTACATTAGTTAATGCATGGTTTGTCGAGTTTCTTAAATTTCTGTGTGTTTTAGGTTTAGAACAGTAAAGATGATGTTATTTCGGATTGAAGCACTCATTGTTTATTTTCGAGTTTTTTATATGTGGTGCATACATAAGTTATTGAGTTACTGTAGAAAAATAAGAGGTTTTGGATCTCGGGAATCTTGTCAAAAAAATCAGATATCAAATCGGGTTTTTAAAGCTTTAAAATTGTGGTTAAAATCAAGAAGGTAACTTGCTGTTATGATATTTCTCTCATCTTATATCCAATTTTAGATCTGTAAAATGCTATGGATTCACATTGAGTAGATCTGTCTTCTGTGAAATTTTCGTATTTTTTGACTACTGTTTAGTATTTTTCCCCTTTTAGAGAATCTGTTTTTAAATTTAAAGCTCGTTAGGGTTTACCAAAACCCTAATCAGACTTGTGTTAGTCATAAATCCCAAACCACAGATCCGATTTTAGATCTGTAAAAAATGAGTATTGTTATTTTTTCTGTCTAATGTTCACCACTAAAATTTCAGAGATTTTTGTTTATAATTGATATTTATTTCTGTATTTTCAATCTGGAATAGCCGTTTTAATCCCTGTTAAGAGTGATATATTTTAGCTCAGATTGCCGGAAGGGTTTCTCACTAACCGAAGATGATTTTTCCGATCTGTAAATTGGGAAATCCCTGTTTTTATTTCTAGTTAGTCTCTGTAAAATTTCATAAATTTCCATGGAGATTTGACCCCTGGTTCAGGTCTTGGACTGAGACTGGTTGGTGAATTAGGTCAAAAATAGCATATTTTTAGGGTTTAATGCAATTTTCGGATTAATTCAATGTCAAAAAATTATTTTTATAATTCCAATTCGACATTAGGGTTATAACAAGTGCAGGTACCAATTTTTATGGATTTTGGAATCCATTTGATGGCTGAATTAAGCAAATTGCAAAACCGGGTTCCTGAAAGATCCAAAAACACTGCTAAAATCACAGTTTTTGTGATATTGTTGGATTTTCCTGCATAGGCATATATTCTTAGGGTTTAATCATGTTCATGATCATATTAGGATGCTTTAGGTTTAATTTTGTGCTCATTTGATTTCATTTAGTGCATAAAACCTAAGTTCTACCAAAAATCTATTTCTAAAAACCCTGATTTCAAGGCCATATTCTTGCTATCGGGGGCAATTTGGTCATTTGACCTAAATTTCGAAATCCCTAACCCTAATTTCATATTTTTAATCATGTCATAGCATATTTGGTTTGGGTTTATTCCATTCAAATTTCAAAATTTGCATTTTATCAAAATATCTTTCTAAAAACCCTAATTTCAAGGCCATAATCTTGTTATTAGGGGTATTTTGGTCATTTTGACCCCAATTTCGAAATTCCATATCTTCTCTTTCATATTTATTCAATTTTATTTCATACTTTATCATTTTTATTTAAGGGAATCAAGGAAGAGGCTTATATCTAGCAAAATCCAACAATTTCCTGATATTGTTGGATAAATCTAGAAAAGCCAACATATATTCATTAACCAAGTTTTATAGTTTTGCAGGTGCATTGAAGACTTTATTTTTCATGTATTTAAATTTCAATAGTGATGTAACTTGTAATTAAACTTTGGAATAAGAATTTATATTTCCTGCTTAGCTTAGGCAGCATTGCATATAGTTTATTTTTTTTATAATGTTAATGTGTGATGGATGATGATTCATGCATATTTTTACAAATTCACCATGGTCTACACGAATGGCACATGCACTAGCTTCTATGAAGTTTATAAACTTGGTGGAATTCGTATTTATGGCCATAGTCAGAATACGAATGATGCTTAGATTTATGATCTTCACATTAGCCACATTCAGCCTACACTCTTAGGCTAACTTCAAAAATGCACTGCATTTCTCAAATATACAAAAAGTATTTCTCAATTCCTCAAAATCATATTCATTCATTTCATGCATTTGTCAATTCCAATTCCAATCTCAATTCAAAGAAGTTCATTTTCTCAAAATCTCCTAAGTCTTATAGCAAAATCGATTTTCCCAAAGACATTGAATTTCAAAGGATATTTCAAGTATTTCCCAAGTTCCAAATTCAAATTTTCTAAGTTAGAATTTCAATTTCCAAGTTTGAATTAAGAGAAACCAAGTCTCTCAGAATCGATTTTCACTAAATGTCAAGGATTTCTCAAAATCGATTTTTATTTCTCTCAGAAGTATATTTCAAATCCCAATTCACGATTTCTCATGTGATATCATTTCCAAGATTTACATTTTCTGAATATTTCAATCATTCAAAGAAAACATCATGTTTTCAAATGTGCATTTTCTGAAAATTCATAGCACATGCCTGATTCTATGTGCATTTAGAAATTAGAATATGATTTAGACAAGTTGAATAGAGTAGAGCATAAGATTGATCCTTGGTTCAATTACCCCTGTTAAAGGTGGCAGGAACGGTTGAACCTCGTACCGACAGGCGAGTCCCATTCTTCGGAATTTTCCCGCATTTTAAAAAACGGAGGTGAGTTATTTTCAAAAACTTTTTCAAAGGTCAGTTTGATTTGCAAAAGTAAAAATTTTGCGATGATAACAGGTTTGGCGACCGTGATGGGACCTGTCTTTGCCTGATCAATCTAATGCTCTACTTAGTTCAAATTGTCAAAATCGATTTCCATGGAATGTCAGCTTTGCTTTATGATATCATGTGAACCTAGGAGCCTAGACTTGAACCCAGCTGACATGGAATGCATATAGACTAGGTATGGTTTGGTAGGACCATATTGAGGAGAATTATTCATGCTCACATAGACTTAGGTCTAATACAACACTCCTCAATTTAGGAATTGTATGAAAACAATGTTTGCTTCTTCAAATATTTCAAAATTCTATCTCTTTAGGACTTAGAGCCTTCTGTTTGATTGCATGTGCTCATGTTTTTCAAAAAACACCCCCACCTATATTGTCCCGGTCTTCACGTTGCTGGGCTCTCTTCCAGAACCATAGTTCGGGACAGAGCCTCACAACTGGGCCACCTATTTGGGTGAAAGCCCCCCTGCCACGTACCAAGGGCCATAGTCCAACGTATATCGGCAGGTGCTCAAGGATGTTGGAAAACTTGAACCTAGAACCGGAGAATTGATTTTATGCCATGTACATCGAGCCTTGGCTTGAGTATATAGGCATAACTGGATTGGATACAGTTGATCTGAACCTTAGAGTTAGGATTAAGGTCCTACAGCCATTTCAAAATTTGTGCATCTTGAGTCAACTTTTGGGGAATGCTGTATGTGCATACTTGTTTGTGTAGAATGTGATTGAATATGTCATAGTCATATTTTCTAAAAATACTGGACAATTTTTCAATTCCCCAGTCCATGTCCATGTACTGTCCATGTTTTAAATCCTGGACGATTTTCAAAACACTTCATTTTATAAAGTACTTCCTTATATTTCATTAAACCCTGGACGATTTTCATAAAATTCCTCCATTTTCTTTAAAACTCTAGGTGATTTCCCATCTTTTCTGTCTTCTGGATCTCGAATTTCCTGCTTTATCCTGCCTGCATTTTTCTCAAAATTCCTGTATTTTTCTCAAATTTTATTCCAATTTCCATGTTTTCCAGTCTATTCTAATGGAATCCAGTCAGCTTGATTCAGTCTTCCCTGAGGGTCACATCTCCTACGAGGTGCGACAACGTCTTCCCGAACATCGAGTCCTCAGCACCGGATCCTTCTTTCCCCGGTGGTATTATTCATGGTTCAAAAACTTCTCTCGTATGTTTTCGGACCATCTGGACGAGTGTGGATTGGAAATGGCGTCCACAGTGGGAAAGCAAACAGTCAACGGCAACTTGATCCATGCACTAGCAGAGCGGTGGAATTCGAGCACTTCTACCTTCTGGTTCCCGTGGGGCGAGATGACAGTACTGATGGATGAATTTTCAGAGATCATGGGATTGCCCGAGCCAGCCGGTCAGCCTGGAGATCCATTGGAGAAACAGTTTCTGATTAATGTTAAGGGTCTGGACCCTAAGGATGCCTTAGCTCGCATGACAGGACGCAAGTCTTGGCCATTGATAGAGGAGGATGGAAACGAATAGGTGGATCTGCACGAAATCTACTGACAGTATGGGACATTCGTAGAAGTCAGCTCGTTGTCCAGGACAGCTCGAGAAAGAATTCAGCATGCGATGGTTCTGTGCACGGTGGGATTAGCTTTCTTTCCCGATGGACGGAATTACATGGATATCAGAATAGTTCAGCTTCTAAGGAGATGGGGAAGTCGACAGACCAGCCGCCTCTCAATAGCCATGGCCGCCTCTCAATAGAGATGGGGAAATGAATAGATTGACTCGTTTCGCACTCGGAGAGTCGATCCTAGTCGAAGGGTGCACCTATGCCTTGCAGTCTTGGTTCCTCCGGCATGTGCCAGTCCGAGCCAGTTCCTTCAGATACAATGGTGAAAAGTTTCTTCCAGTTGCGCGATACCGGTTCTTGATCGACAACCTTCAGGAGGAAGAGGTCGTATGGGATTACTTTGATCGTCAGGAATCACCTCCCAGATACACTTATGCTTATGGCAAGCGATTCAGGCTACTTGGCCCATTTTTCTGTGCATACTATCATCTAGAGCGGTGTGTCAGGCAGTTCTCTCAGAGGCAGAAGCACGTAGAGATTCGTCCACTAGCCGGGGTTCTGCCAGAATTTAACCTCGCATCAGATCAGTGGTCCGGAGCATACCATTCTGCCAGACATGGCTGGGATTCCTTTGTCAATCTTACTATTTTTCCTGGTCCTCGAGTGTCCTCTGATTATCCAGAGTGGTGGAAAATTGTTTGTCCCCCTCCCCTCTGTCAAGAGTATTATTGATAAAATCATGTTTTTCCCCTCAATAAAATTCTTTTATTTTAGATCTCATCTTGGTTTGACGACCTCGCCTAGGTAACAAGGCATATTTCCAGTTGTTTATTTTGCAAAGAATAACAGCGCAATTGTCGTAATTCCAGCGACGACTCAATCCCTAGTAATGGGATACTCTTTCAATTGTCTATCAAGATTCTCAACAAATATTTTCCTTCAACCAAATTTCCTTCAAAAGCCTAATCATCAGTTTTACCTTGCAGAGAGCATCAGCAACATTCAGGAGAGCATTTGTGATACTCGATGGGTCAGACAAGGTCCGAAAAGAAAACCTCATCAGTTGAAGGCGTTGCATACTCAGTCACTTCAGAAGAGGAAATGGACTCACCCCGATCAGTCAGAAGTCAAGGTCAGCAAGCAGAGGATGATGTTGATCCTCAGATATATGCTATGTTCAAAGAGATGATGACCAAAATGTTGACAGAACAAGCTGAAGCTAGTACAGAAAAGATCCAGGTCAAGCAGAGGGCAAAAGGCCGGTCAGCCAAGAAAGTTTTAAAACTATCCAAGAAATATATCCAACACAAGGATACATCTGATGAGTCAGAATCAGTAGGCGGCACTGATAAAGAGTATGAAGTCTGGCAAGCACTTCAAAGATCCCCTCATAGGCAAGGGACAACCTATAAAGGGAAAAATCAAGCAATGGATGATCTGTTCCAAATACAGCTGAAGGAAATGGCAAAGAAGATTAAAGATTTGCAAGCCCGCGACAAGGGAAAGAAGGTCTTCAGGAGCAAAGATTTTTACAAGAGCATCACTCCCGTCAGGAATAATCAAGATTCAAAAAAGACAAATTATGTTAACGCCCACCGCGAGGGGTGCAAGGATAACAAGGGTAATCATACAAGTCAGAAAGAGAAATCTTTAAAGCAGAGTGAAAAATTGAGTCAACAGAAAGAGAAGAAAAAGCATGACGGTTGGGGTTACGATCGCGAATTCACTCCTCTAGATCAGCCCCTCGAAGAGGTCCTTGAATACATGCTGAGCAAAGGAATGGTTAAGCTTCCAAGAATTGCTAATCCTCTGGTCGCCCTAGGGAAATGGAAAGACCGCTTCTGCAAATTCCACCAAACAACGGGGCACGATATTGAACATTGTTTCGTCTTTAAGAATATCATCCAAGATCATATCGACAAGAATCTCTTCATTGAAAATAAGAAAGAATACTGGTCAGCTGTCTTATCCAAGTCTCAACAAAAATCAAGTACTCGACAAGAGATGCAGCGTGATGATCCAAACCAGGACCACAAGATGGCCCCGTTAGATCAAATATTCGAGAGTTTCTTGGAATACATGCACACAAAAGATACAGTCGGGTCTCTGAAGGCTCACTCCACATTTTCTACCAATTCCACCAGAAGTAGCAATGGACAAAACAAAAGAGGAGGTAGAAAAAATCATACTGGAAGCTCAGGAAATCCAAACTCAGAGAGAAATGACCTCGCAAGTCGGAAGGATAAAATGGACAAGCGAGATGACAAGTCTTCCTCAAGTGTCCAATTCGAATTAAAATTCCAAGGAAAACCAAAGCATGATGGTTGGGGATACGATCGCAATTTTACTCCCTTAGAACAGCCACTGGAGCAAGTTCTGGAATACATGATAGCCAAAGGGAAGGTTAGACTCTCCAAGATAGCAAATCCTCCTGTGACCATGGGAAAGTTTAAAGATCAGTTCTGCAAATTTCATCGGGCAATGGGTCACGATACTGAGCATTGTTTTGTCCTTAAAAATATTATCCAAGACGTCATTGACAAGAATATTCTCGTTGGAGATGAAAAGGAGGACCATTCATCCTGATCATGTTTCTCCCCAATCATTCAAAAAATTGATAACACTAGCACTTTCCTAATTTCTCATCTTGCTTTTATTATTTCAAAGGGATGATGTAATCTCGTCTCTCTTTCCTCTATTTGTTACATTTCCTTCAATACATCAATAAAGTTGTCAGTTTTTCTCGCAAGCTCGGTGCCATTTTTTTTTATTCTCCTCGGCAAAATGTTCTCTTATGAGGAATGACCTCTTCAGAGTCTCTTCTGAATCAATCAAAAGCCAATTGTTGTGTCACCTTCAGAGAGCGCTCCTCAAACATCAATCATTTATCCTTTTGTTCAAATTCTTCTTTCCCAGTTACACTGGGGCATTTTCAAAATTTTCATTTTATCTTCAAAACTTTCTGTATGCAGGCAGGATAAACAAATCTCTCATTTCACGCACTTGTGCACGCATGTGCACCCATTTACATTCATGTGCATTTGCATACATTCATTCGCATTCATCTGCATCAATTTGCATTTGCATCGATTACCCATTCAGGATAAGGGATAAATCCTGAGACCCCGACATTTGTCTAGGTCAGCGTGAGGGTAAAAGATTGAAAATCTCACATTACAATCATCAAGCGCTTTCTAAACACCAACCTTTTTCAAGTTCGTCCTGCGGGCCGAGTTTTTATCAAAACCATTTTTACCGGTCAACCTTCGGGTGAAGCGAACTTTCTAAATCCAGTTTTCACTGGTCGAACTTCTTAAATCCGGTTTTTACTGGTCGAACTTCCTAAATCCGGTTTTTACTGGTCGAACTTCCTAAATCCGATTTTTACTGGTCGAACTTCCTAAATCCAGTTTTTACTGGTCGAACTTCCTAAATCCGGTTTTTACTGGTCGAACTTCTTGAATCCAGTTTTTACTGGTCGAACTTCCTGAATCCAGTATTCACTGGTCGAACTTCCTAAATCCAGTTTTTACTAGTCGAACTTCCTGAATCCGGTATTCACTGGTCGAACTTCCTGAATCTGGTTTTTACTGGTCGAACCCTCTAAATTCAGTATTCACTGGTCAGACTTTTTCAAAGCCCAGCGTTCGTGCGGGTACCTTTTTTTAAATCCAGTGCTCATGCTGATATCCTTCCAAAATCCAGTGCTCGTACTGGTAGCCTTTTAAAGTCCAGTGCTCGAACTGGTATCCTTTAAAAATTTAGTGCTCGTACTGGTAATCTTTCAAAATCCAGTGCTCGTACTGGTAACCTTCCAAAATCCAGCGCTCGTACTGGTAATCTTTTAAATACCAGTGCTCGTACTGGTAATCTTTTAAAACCCAGTGCTCGTACTGGTAACCTTTTAAAACCCTGTGCTCGTACTGGTAACCTTTTAAAACCCAGTGCTCATATTGGTACTCTTCCAAAATATGATGCTCGTACTAGTTGAACTAGTCCCAAATGTCATCTTTATACTTATCAACTTTTCTTTCCTTTAAATGTTTTGAATTGGTCTAGAAGAGTCGAGTTCCGATTCGAATCTTCTTCCAAATCCAATTCAGAATTGATCTAGAAAATCCAAGTCCCGACTTGAATTTTCTTACAAATCCAATTCGTATAATTTTCTTTCCTCTAGATTCTAGAATTGGTCTAGAAGAGTCGAGTTCCGATTCGAATCTTCTTCCAAATCCAATTCAGAATTGGTCTAGAAAATCCAAGTCCCGACTTGAATTTTCTTACAAATCCAATTCGTATAATTTTCTTTCCTCTAGATTCTAGAATTGGTCTAGAAGAGTCGAGTTCCGATTCGAATCTTCTTCCAAATCCAATTCAGAATTGGTCTAGAAAATCCAAGTCCCGACTTGAATTTTCTTACAAATCCAATTTGTATAATTTTTTTTCCTCTAGATTCTAGAATTGGTCTAGAAGAGTCGAGTTCCGATTCGAATCTTCTTCCAAATCCAATTCAGAATTGGTCTAGAAAATCCAAGTCCCGACTTGAATTTTCTTACAAATCCAATTTGTATAATTTTCTTTCCTCTAGATTCTAGAATTGGTCTAGAAGAGTCGAGTTCCGATTCGAATCTTCTTCCAAATCCAATTCAGAATTGGTCTAGAAAATCAAAGTTCCGACTTGAATTTTCTTTCAAATCCAATTCACTTGGTTTTCCTTTAAAAGTTCGAACTTCTACTTAAACTTTCCTGTAAATTTGACAATTGGTCTAGAAGATCCGAGTTCCGACCCGAATTCTCTTTCAAAATCCAATTCATCTAGTTTTCCTTGAAGAGTTGAATTCTGATTTGAATATTCCCTCAAAAACCCAGTTTAGCACCTGGTCCATTCAAAGCTCACAAGTTGGAATCATTCCTTCTTAAATTGTGATCCTTAGGTTAAATCCCTATGGAATTGATAGTTCGTAGGTCGAACCCCTGCAGAGTCAATGTGATTTGTAGGTTGAACGTCTGTCAAACCAATACGGCTCATAGGTTGAACCCCTTTCGAACCAATCTCGTTCTCAAAAATTTCGATCTGTAGGTTGAAGTCCTCCTGATCCAATATTCTTTACAGTCCTTAGGTCGAACTCCTTTTGGATTGGTATTTTTTAGATATATGATTTGTCGGTTGAAGTCCTCCTGATCCACGTTCTTAGGCTGAATCCCTATAGAACCCATGTCGTTCCCAGTGAACCAATGTCGTTCTTAATTGAACCAATGTCGTTCTTAGGCTGAATCCCTATTGAACCCATGTCGTTCCCAGTGAACCAATGCCGTTCTTAATTGAACCAATGTCGTTCTTAGGCTAAATCCCTATTGAACCCATGTCGTTCCCAGTGAACCAATGTCGTTCTCAATTGAACCAATGTCATTCTTAGGCTGAATCCCTATTGAACCCATGTTGTTCCCAGTGAACCAATGTCGTTCTCAATTGAACCAATGTCGTTCTTAGGCTGAATCCCTATGGAACCCATGTCGTTCCCAGTGAACCAATGTCGTTCTCAATTGAACCAATGTCATTCTTAGGCTGAATCCCTATAGAACCCATGTCGTTCCCAGTGAACCAATGTCGTTCTCAATTGAACCAATGTCGTTCTTAGGCTGAATCCCTATTGAACCCATGTCGTTCCCAGTGAACCAATGCCGTTCTCAATTGAACCAATGTCGTTCTTAGGCTGAATCCCTATTGAACCCATGTTGTTCCCAGTGAACCAATGCCGTTCTCAATTGAACCAATGTCGTTCTTAGGCTGAATCCCTATTGAACCCATGTCGTTCCCAGTGAACCAATGTCGTTCTCAATTGAACCAATGTCGTTCTTAGGCTGAATACCTATCGAACTCATGTTGTTCCCAGTGAACCAATGTCATTCTCAATTGAACCAATGTCATTCTTAGGATGAATCCCTACAGAACCCATGTCGCTTCCAGTAGACCAAATCACAATTTTGATCTCCAGGTCATCCAATATCCTATTTCCAATTTCTGAGTCTCTCCTTTGGGGAAAGGAGAGGAGAATCTAGCCACAGATGTGTCATTTAGATCTCAAGTGATTTCTTTCACCAAGGATTTCAGGAATATTTTGCCAATTTGTCATGAAAAATAGTTGTTGATCTCAAAATCTTTATCGCATAAAATTGTACCTCAGAATACCTTCAGTATTACTTCCAAAGTGACAAAGCTTTTGTGAAAAAGGATTCAAAATTCAAAATCTTTCTATTGGCCAACCAAAAGGATGAAGAATAAATCCGCGATATGGCCAGCAAAGAAAATTCAATGTTGTTGCAAAGCCATGAATGATTGATATTGATCGCAATCAATGGCACATTTTTAAAGACCATTCTTGAAAAATAAAACAGTCGAAATATCCTGGGTGATACAGAAAAATCCACTCAATCTCCATATCTCCTCAATCACCTAAGCTGCAATTAAATATCTGCAAAAGGGATCTCTCAACTGTCGTCAAGATGAAGGCGAATTAGACGAGTCGACCCCCGGGGCTAAAGAAGATTTGGATCATCTCCAAGATGACGGAGTTTGTGACGGATCCTTCCAGGGAAAGTTCAGATCACCGTTGAGATGAAGGCGAGTGTGATGAGCCTACCGACAAACCCTAAAAGATATTTAATTTCTGCTATCATCAAGAGATTCCCAACCAATGAGCCAATAACCGTCAATATAATCCCTGAGAGAAAAGAAGGATCAGAACATCTCTGAGATGAAGGAGTTTGTGACGTACCCTTCCAAAAAAAATAAAGAGAGAAAAGCCAGGACATCTCCAAAATGAAGGATGATGTAATTCCCAAAAAATCCAAGAGAGCTCTAATTCTGTCAAAAAGAGAGTGCAGAAAGATCATCATGAGAAGAGAATCCCAGGATATCAGACTGCCGAATCTATCGAGAATCTTCTTTAATTTTGTGAAATTCTTTTATCAATATCCTTTCGCTAATAGCTCTCGCAATATCAAGAATACATTCTTTTCCGTCCATATCAATGAAATTGATAGCTTCCTTGAGAGAAAGTCAAAGGCAATGATATTTGAATTCGAATCTTGATTCTACGGAGTTAAGCCCAGTCGGAGGTAATACTTCAGGTAGAAAAGAGGGAATATTTTTCATATATATATGTGCTTATCATTCTTGAATTAACTACAATTTTTTATCTTATTGGCAATCTTTTAAGTTATCCTGACATGAAGTGAGAACTTGATGTTTATTTTGATGTATCCAGGCGTTGTTGTTATCTCTTTTAGGATCGGATGATGGGAGTTGTCCAAGATCCTTCCCTTCTTGTTTTGATATGAGTGCCTGGGCTCTCAGATTCTCACACTTCCCTGTGCTCCCCACTGTCCCACCATAGACAGTTCCCGTTCAGGTTAAGGGTTAAACCTGAATTTTCTGCAAAAGGTCATCTGTCTTAAAAGACATTCAGTCTTAGCAATGAGACGTCCAAGATCAATCCCTTTTCAAGCTTTAGGGAACCCCCTTTCTTCCTTTTGCAAACCCCTCTCGGATTTATTGTGCAGAATTCGAAGGTCCCATCATGGTTTTTTCATTTGAGGATTCCGTATATCGTCCCCTTTCAGGTTAAGGGTTAAGCCTGAGCCTCGTTTTTCCACGAGGTATCGTCCCCTTTCAGGTTAAGGGTTAAGCCTGAGCCTCGTTTTTCCACGAGGTATCGTCCCCTTTCAGTTTAAGGGTTAAGCGTGAGCCTCGTTTTTCCACGAGGTATCGTCCCCTTTCAGGTCAAGGGGTTAAACCTGAGCCTCATTCTGATGAGGTATTTCATTTATCGTCCCCTTTCAGGTTGAGGGTTAAGCCTGAGCCTCGTTTTTCCACGAGGTATCGTCCCCTTTTAGGTTAAGGGTTAAGCCTGAGCTTCGTTCCATACGAGGTATTTCTTGTCCCATCCAGGTTAAGGGCAAAACCTGAATCTCACTTCTTTTTGAAATAAAATTTTCTCCTTATTCTTCATTTCATATCTATCATCATCATTTGAACTAATTCTTTCATACCCAGTCAGATTCATCTAACTGGGGCATTTTTATAGTCCAAATTTGGTGTGTTTTCTTTGCCACTAAGCTCGGACTTCAACCGGCTTAGCAGCAAAGAGGGGCATCTGTAAACACCCCAAATTTTTACCTTCATCCAGTGTTTGTCCATTTCATAAGTCATTACAGATCATTGCATGTCATTGCATGCATTCTGCATAGCATTGCATGTCATTGCATGTCATTGCATAGCATTGCATCTCATTTTCGAGATCCAACACTCCTGTTTTTAAAACATTCAATCCAGATTTGAATTTTAAAGCTTTATTTCAAAATCAATTTCAAAATCTGGGTTTTTATTCAATACTCTGTCATTTTCCAACCCCAGGACTTTATATTTCGAAATATTTTCTCAAGGAAACAATCTGGATTCATTTCAAATTCAAATTTTAATCGATTTCAATTCACAGATAAGACCCATTGTGGTGGTGTCGCTTCTGAATTCCTCTATTCATTAAATTTCTCAAATTTTTGAAAGTTTCAGTCCGATTAGGACTCTGTCTCAAAGTCCTAATCCAGTCAGGAGTCTGTTTTGAAGTCTGTTTTACTTCCATTTTTAATCTTTTTCGTTTGTTTTCGAAATTTAGGTCATTTTACAGAGTCCAGTTAGTTCAGGATTCTATTTTAGAGTTCGGTCGAGTTAGGAATCTAACCCTGACTGTGTTTTCTGACTTATTTCATCATTTCTTGATAAAATCTTTTGAAAATTCTTTCATTTGAATGTTAAAATCTAAAATCTCAGAGTCCTAAGGGTTCAGGACTCTAACCCGGAGTTCCAGTTCGCTTGAGACCCTATTTTCAAAGATCTTGAATTTTAAATACTGATTTTAACCCCTTTTCAAAGCCATTTTCAGTGTTTATTTCAAAAATGTTCAAAATTCGATGTGGGCCCACTCAGTTGGCACCATATCCAGAGGAATTCTAACTCAGTTAGGACCTTATGCCATTTCAAAAATCCTAATTTTAAGTTTACTTTTGAAAATCTTTTGAAAACTCCTTCAATTTCAAGTTTTAAAATCACTTTTTGAAAAACTCAAGTAGGGCCCACTCGGGGTGGCGCCATATTCGAGTAAGTCAGGGCTAGACTAGGGTTAGTTGATGTCTTGGTTAGTGTTAGAGGTTTAGAAGAGTCAAAACCATTTTGAAAACTCATTTTGAAAATTAGTTTTTAAAACTAGTGTTTTTAAATGTTTTTAAAAGTGTTTTAAAAACCCAAATGTGAAAGATGCCAAGTGGCATCACATTTGGGGGTTTTCTAGGTTTAGTTAGGGGCTAATTAGGGATTAATTAGAGTCCCACCTAGGTTAGAAAACCACAAAAAATCGTTTCCTTTAGTGGATTTATTAGAAAGAGTCCTAAAAAAATGAAAAAACCTCTTAATTAACCCTAATTAAGTGACTTTTTGAAAAACTATAAAAAGGGACCTAAGGGGGGCCAAAAGGAGGGGTCTTTTCTCTCAAATTTTCGTGGCCTCTCTCTCCTCTCCAGCACCTCCACCTTCCTCCATTGCAGCTGCAAGCACCAAGGTAATATTTTTAATATTTTTTAGTTTTATTTAATACTTTTTCATGTTTTAAATCAATTTTAGCCATTGGTGTCATCCCCTTCATGGATTAAACCATGGATTTAACCTCAAGAACCATCAAGAATCAGCAAGAACGATCCAAGAAGGTGATCTAACCCTGTTTTGGGTGATTTACAGGGATTTTAATCCATTAGAATTGATTTTAATATGGTTCTTTATATTATTAACCAATAAAATATATGATTTACCCTTTTTAATGGGTTAAATCTATGTTTTAAAGGTGATATCAAATTCCAGCCATTGATTCCCTGTTTTTAATTTATTTTCATGGTTTATTCATGTTTGTTTTACGTTTTACAGCATAAAAATAATTTTTATTTACTGTTTTATGGTTTATTTTATTTATTTACATTAGTTAATGCATGGTTTGTCGAGTTTCTTAAATTTCTGTGTGTTTTAGGTTTAGAACAGTAAAGATGATGTTATTTCGGATTGAAGCACTCATTGTTTATTTTCGAGTTTTTTATATGTGGTGCATACATAAGTTATTGAGTTACTGTAGAAAAATAAGAGGTTTTGGATCTCGGGAATCTTGTCAAAAAAATCAGATATCAAATCGGGTTTTTAAAGCTTTAAAATTGTGGTTAAAATCAAGAAGGTAACTTGCTGTTATGATATTTCTCTCATCTTATATCCAATTTTAGATCTGTAAAATGCTATGGATTCACATTGAGTAGATCTGTCTTCTGTGAAATTTTCGGATTTTTTGACTACTGTTTAGTATTTTTCCCCTTTTAGAGAATCTGTTTTTAAATTTAAAGCTCGTTAGGGTTTACCAAAACCCTAATCAGACTTGTGTTAGTCATAAATCCCAAACCACAGATCCGATTTTAGATCTGTAAAAAGTGAGTATTGTTATTTTTTCTGTCTAATGTTCACCACTAAAATTTCAGAGATTTTTGTTTATAATTGATATTTATTTCTGTATTTTCAATCTGGAATAGCCGTTTTAATCCCTGTTAAGAGTGATATATTTTAGCTCAGATTGCCGGAAGGGTTTCTCACTAACCGAAGATGATTTTTCCGATCTGTAAATTGGGAAATCCCTGTTTTTATTTCTAGTTAGTCTCTGTAAAATTTCATAAATTTCCATGGAGATTTGACCCCTGGTTCAGGTCTTGGACTGAGACTGGTTGGTGAATTAGGTCAAAAATAGCATATTTTTAGGGTTTAATGCAATTTTCGGATTAATTCAATGTCAAAAAATTATTTTTATAATTCCAATTCAACATTAGGGTTATAACAAGTGCAGGTACCAATTTTTATGGATTTTGGAATCCATTTGATGGCTGAATTAAGCAAATTGCAAAACCGGGTTCCTGAAAGATCCAAAAACACTGCTAAAATCACAGTTTTTGTGATATTGTTGGATTTTCCTGCATAGGCATATATTCTTAGGGTTTAATCATGTTCATGATCATATTAGGATGCTTTAGGTTTAATTTTGTGCTCATTTGATTTCATTTAGTGCATAAAACCTAAGTTCTACCAAAAATCTATTTCTAAAAACCCTGATTTCAAGGCCATAGTCTTGCTATCGGGGGCAATTTGGTCATTTGACCTAAATTTCGAAATCCCTAACCCTAATTTCATATTTTTAATCATGTCATAGCATATTTGGTTTGGGTTTATTCCATTCAAATTTCAAAATTTGCATTTTATCAAAATATCTTTCTAAAAACCCTAATTTCAAGGCCATAATCTTGTTATTAGGGGTATTTTGGTCATTTTGACCCCAATTTCGAAATTCCATATCTTCTCTTTCATATTTATTCAATTTTATTTCATACTTTATCATTTTTATTTAAGGGAATCAAGGAAGAGGCTTATATCTAGCAAAATCCAACAATTTCCTGATATTGTTGGATAAATCTAGAAAAGCCAACATATATTCATTAACCAAGTTTTATAGTTTTGCAGGTGCATTGAAGACTTTATTTTTCATGTATTTAAATTTCAATAGTGATGTAACTTGTAATTAAACTTTGGAATAAGAATTTACATTTCCTGCTTAGCTTAGGCAGCATTGCATATAGTTTATTTTTTTTATAATGTTAATGTGTGATGGATGATGATTCATGCATATTTTTACAAATTCACCATGGTCTACACGAATGGCACATGCACTAGCTTCTATGAAGTTTATAAACTTGGTGGAATTCGTATTTATGGCCATAGTCAGAATACGAATGATGCTTAGATTTATGATCTTCACATTAGCCACATTCAGCCTACACTCTTAGGCTAACTTCAAAAATGCACTGCATTTCTCAAATATACAAAAAGTATTTCTCAATTCCTCAAAATCATATTCATTCATTTCATGCATTTGTCAATTCCAATTCCAATCTCAATTCAAAGAAGTTCATTTTCTCAAAATCTCCTAAGTCTTATAGCAAAATCGATTTTCCCAAAGACATTGAATTTCAAAGGATATTTCAAGTATTTCCCAAGTTCCAAATTCAAATTTTCTAAGTTAGAATTTCAATTTCCAAGTTTGAATTAAGAGAAACCAAGTCTCTCAGAATCGATTTTCACTAAATGTCAAGGATTTCTCAAAATCGATTTTTATTTCTCTCAGAAGTATATTTCAAATCCCAATTCACGATTTCTCATGTGATATCATTTCCAAGATTTACATTTTCTGAATATTTCAATCATTCAAAGAAAACATCATGTTTTCAAATGTGCATTTTCTGAAAATTCATAGCACATGCCTGATTCTATGTGCATTTAGAAATTAGAATATGATTTAGACAAGTTGAATAGAGTAGAGCATAAGATTGATCCTTGGTTCAATTACCCCTGTTAAAGGTGGCAGGAACGGTTGAACCTCGTACCGACAGGCGAGTCCCATTCTTCGGAATTTTCCCGCATTTTAAAAAACGGAGGTGAGTTATTTTCAAAAACTTTTTCAAAGGTCAGTTTGATTTGCAAAAGTAAAAATTTTGCGATGATAACAGGTTTGGCGACCGTGATGGGACCTGTCTTTGCCTGATCAATCTAATGCTCTACTTAGTTCAAATTGTCAAAATCGATTTCCATGGAATGTCAGCTTTGCTTTATGATATCATGTGAACCTAGGAGCCTAGACTTGAACCCAGCTGACATGGAATGCATATAGACTAGGTATGGTTTGGTAGGACCATATTGAGGAGAATTATTCATGCTCACATAGACTTAGGTCTAATACAACACTCCTCAATTTAGGAATTGTATGAAAACAATGTTTGCTTCTTCAAATATTTCAAAATTCTATCTCTTTAGGACTTAGAGCCTTCTGTTTGATTGCATGTGCTCATGTTTTTCAAAAACCACCCCCACCTATATTGTCCCGGTCTTCACGTTGCTGGGCTCTCTTCCAGAACCATAGTTCGGGACAGAGCCTCACAACTGGGCCACCTATTTGGGTGAAAGCCCCCCTGCCACGTACCAAGGGCCATAGTCCAACGTATATCGGCAGGTGCTCAAGGATGTTGGAAAACTTGAACCTAGAACCGGAGAATTGATTTTATGCCATGTACATCGAGCCTTGGCTTGAGTATATAGGCATAACTGGATTGGATACAGTTGATCTGAACCTTAGAGTTAGGATTAAGGTCCTACAGCCATTTCAAAATTTGTGCATCTTGAGTCAACTTTTGGGGAATGCTGTATGTGCATACTTGTTTGTGTAGAATGTGATTGAATATGTCATAGTCATATTTTCTAAAAATACTGGACAATTTTTCAATTCCCCAGTCCATGTCCATGTACTGTCCATGTTTTAAATCCTGGACGATTTTCAAAACACTTCATTTTATAAAGTACTTCCTTATATTTCATTAAACCCTGGACGATTTTCATAAAATTCCTCCATTTTCTTTAAAACTCTAGGTGATTTCCCATCTTTTCTGTCTTCTGGATCTCGAATTTCCTGCTTTATCCTGCCTGCATTTTTCTCAAAATTCCTGTATTTTTCTCAAATTTTATTCCAATTTCCATGTTTTCCAGTCTATTCTAATGGAATCCAGTCAGCTTGATTCAGTCTTCCCTGAGGGTCACATCTCCTACGAGGTGCGACAACGTCTTCCCGAACATCGAGTCCTCAGCACCGGATCCTTCTTTCCCCGGTGGTATTATTCATGGTTCAAAAACTTCTCTCGTATGTTTTCGGACCATCTGGACGAGTGTGGATTGGAAATGGCGTCCACAGTGGGAAAGCAAACAGTCAACGGCAACTTGATCCATGCACTAGCAGAGCGGTGGAATTCGAGCACTTCTACCTTCTGGTTCCCGTGGGGCGAGATGACAGTACTGATGGATGAATTTTCAGAGATCATGGGATTGCCCGAGCCAGCCGGTCAGCCTGGAGATCCATTGGAGAAACAGTTTCTGATTAATGTTAAGGGTCTGGACCCTAAGGATGCCTTAGCTCGCATGACAGGACGCAAGTCTTGGCCATTGATAGAGGAGGATGGAAACGAATAGGTGGATCTGCACGAAATCTACTGACAGTATGGGACATTCGTAGAAGTCAGCTCGTTGTCCAGGACAGCTCGAGAAAGAATTCAGCATGCGATGGTTCTGTGCACGGTGGGATTAGCTTTCTTTCCCGATGGACGGAATTACATGGATATCAGAATAGTTCAGCTTCTAAGGAGATGGGGAAGTCGACAGACCAGCCGCCTCTCAATAGCCATGGCCGCCTCTCAATAGAGATGAGGAAACGAATAGATTGACTCGTTTCGCACTCGGAGAGTCGATCCTAGTCGAAGGGTGCACCTATGCCTTGCAGTCTTGGTTCCTCCGGCATGTGCCAGTCCGAGCCAGTTCCTTCAGATACAATGGTGAAAAGTTTCTTCCAGTTGCGCGATACCGGTTCTTGATCGACAACCTTCAGGAGGAAGAGGTCGTATGGGATTACTTTGATCGTCAGGAATCACCTCCCAGATACACTTATGCTTATGGCAAGCGATTCAGGCTACTTGGCCCATTTTTCTGTGCATACTATCATCTAGAGCGGTGTGTCAGGCAGTTCTCTCAGAGGCAGAAGCACGTAGAGATTCGTCCACTAGCCGGGGTTCTGCCAGAATTTAACCTCGCATCAGATCAGTGGTCCGGAGCATACCATTCTGCCAGACATGGCTGGGATTCCTTTGTCAATCTTACAATTTTTCCTGGTCCTCGAGTGTCCTCTGATTATCCAGAGTGGTGGAAAATTGTTTGTCCCCCTCCCCTCTGTCAAGAGTATTATTGATAAAATCATGTTTTTCCCCTCAATAAAATTCTTTTATTTTAGATCTCATCTTGGTTTGACGACCTCGCCTAGGTAACAAGGCATATTTCCAGTTGTTTATTTTGCAAAGAATAACAGCGCAATTGTCGTAATTCCAGCGACGACTCAATCCCTAGTAATGGGATACTCTTTCAATTGTCTATCAAGATTCTCAACAAATATTTTCCTTCAACCAAATTTCCTTCAAAAGCCTAATCATCAGTTTTACCTTGCAGAGAGCATCAGCAACATTCAGGAGAGCATTTGTGATACTCGATGGGTCAGACAAGGTCCGAAAAGAAAACCTCATCAGTTGAAGGCGTTGCATACTCAGTCACTTCAGAAGAGGAAATGGACTCACCCCGATCAGTCAGAAGTCAAGGTCAGCAAGCAGAGGATGATGTTGATCCTCAGATATATGCTATGTTCAAAGAGATGATGACCAAAATGTTGACAGAACAAGCTGAAGCTAGTACAGAAAAGATCCAGGTCAAGCAGAGGGCAAAAGGCCGGTCAACCAAGAAAGTTTTAAAACTATCCAAGAAATATATCCAACACAAGGATACATCTGATGAGTCAGAATCAGTAGGCGGCACTGATAAAGAGTATGAAGTCTGGCAAGCACTTCAAAGATCCCCTCATAGGCAAGGGACAACCTATAAAGGGAAAAATCAAGCAATGGATGATCTGTTCCAAATACAGCTGAAGGAAATGGCAAAGAAGATTAAAGATTTGCAAGCCCGCGACAAGGGAAAGAAGGTCTTCAGGAGCAAAGATTTCTACAAGAGCATCACTCCCGTCAGGAATAATCAAGATTCAAAAAAGACAAATTATGTTAAGGCCCACCGCGAGGGGTGCAAGGATAACAAGGGCAATCATACAAGTCAGAAAGAGAAATCTTTAAAGCAGAGTGAAAAATTGAGTCAACAGAAAGAGAAGAAAAAGCATGACGGTTGGGGTTACGATCGCGAATTCACTCCTCTAGATCAGCCCCTCGAAGAGGTCCTTGAATACATGCTGAGCAAAGGAATGGTTAAGCTTCCAAGAATTGCTAATCCTCTGGTCGCCCTAGGGAAATGGAAAGACCGCTTCTGCAAATTCCACCAAACAACGGGGCACGATATTGAACATTGTTTCGTCTTTAAGAATATCATCCAAGATCATATCGAAAAGAATCTCTTCATTGAAAATAAGAAAGAATACTGGTCAGCTGTCTTATCCAAGTCTCAACAAAAATCAAGTACTCGACAAGAGATGCAGCGTGATGATCCAAACCAGGACCACAAGATGGCCCCGTTAGATCAAATATTCGAGAGTTTCTTGGAATACATGCACACAAAAGATACAGTCGGGTCTCTGAAGGCTCACTCCACATTTTCTACCAATTCCACCAGAAGTAGCAATGGACAAAACAAAAGAGGAGGTAGAAAAAATCATACTGGAAGCTCAGGAAATCCAAACTCAGAGAGAAATGACCTCGCAAGTCGGAAGGATAAAATGGACAAGCGAGATGACAAGTCTTCCTCAAGTGTCCAATTCGAATTAAAATTCCAAGGAAAACCAAAGCATGATGGTTGGGGATACGATCGCAATTTTACTCCCTTAGAACAGCCACTGGAGCAAGTTCTGGAATACATGATAGCCAAAGGGAAGGTTAGACTCTCCAAGATAGCAAATCCTCCTGTGACCATGGGAAAGTTTAAAGATCAGTTCTGCAAATTTCATCGGGCAATGGGTCACGATACTGAGCATTGTTTTGTCCTTAAAAATATTATCCAAGACGTCATTGACAAGAATATTCTCGTTGGAGATGAAAAGGAGGACCATTCATCCTGATCATGTTTCTCCCCAATCATTCAAAAAATTGATAACACTAGCACTTTCCTAATTTCTCATCTTGCTTTTATTATTTCAAAGGGATGATGTAATCTCGTCTCTCTTTCCTCTATTTGTTACATTTCCTTCAATACATCAATAAAGTTGTCAGTTTTTCTCGCAAGCTCGGTGCCATTTTTTTTTATTCTCCTCGGCAAAATGTTCTCTTATGAGGAATGACCTCTTCAGAGTCTCTTCTGAATCAATCAAAAGCCAATTGTTGTGTCACCTTCAGAGAGCGCTCCTCAAACATCAATCATTTATCCTTTTGTTCAAATTCTTCTTTCCCAGTTACACTGGGGCATTTTCAAAATTTTCATTTTATCTTCAAAACTTTCTGTATGCAGGCAGGATAAACAAATCTCTCATTTCACGCACTTGTGCACGCATGTGCACCCATTTACATTCATGTGCATTTGCATACATTCATTCGCATTCATCTGCATCAATTTGCATTTGCATCGATTACCCATTCAGGATAAGGGATAAATCCTGAGACCCCGACATTTGTCTAGGTCAGCGTGAGGGTAAAAGATTGAAAATCTCACATTACAATCATCAAGCGCTTTCTAAACACCAACCTTTTTCAAGTTCGTCCTGCGGGCCGAGTTTTTATCAAAACCATTTTTACCGGTCAACCTTCGGGTGAAGCGAACTTTCTAAATCCAGTTTTCACTGGTCGAACTTCTTAAATCCGGTTTTTACTGGTCGAACTTCCTAAATCCGGTTTTTACTGGTCGAACTTCCTAAATCCGATTTTTACTGGTCGAACTTCCTAAATCCAGTTTTTACTGGTCGAACTTCCTAAATCCGGTTTTTACTGGTCGAACTTCTTGAATCCAGTTTTTACTGGTCGAACTTCCTGAATCCAGTATTCACTGGTCGAACTTCCTAAATCCAGTTTTTACTAGTCGAACTTCCTGAATCCGGTATTCACTGGTCGAACTTCCTGAATCTGGTTTTTACTGGTCGAACCCTCTAAATTCAGTATTCACTGGTCAGACTTTTTCAAAGCCCAGCGTTCGTGCGGGTACCTTTTTTTAAATCCAGTGCTCATGCTGATATCCTTCCAAAATCCAGTGCTCGTACTGGTAGCCTTTTAAAGTCCAGTGCTCGAACTGGTATCCTTTAAAAATTTAGTGCTCGTACTGGTAATCTTTCAAAATCCAGTGCTCGTACTGGTAACCTTCCAAAATCCAGCGCTCGTACTGGTAATCTTTTAAATACCAGTGCTCGTACTGGTAATCTTTTAAAACCCAGTGCTCGTACTGGTAACCTTTTAAAACCCTGTGCTCGTACTGGTAACCTTTTAAAACCCAGTGCTCATATTGGTACTCTTCCAAAATATGATGCTCGTACTAGTTGAACTAGTCCCAAATGTCATCTTTATACTTATCAACTTTTCTTTCCTTTAAATGTTTTGAATTGGTCTAGAAGAGTCGAGTTCCGATTCGAATCTTCTTCCAAATCCAATTCAGAATTGATCTAGAAAATCCAAGTCCCGACTTGAATTTTCTTACAAATCCAATTCGTATAATTTTCTTTCCTCTAGATTCTAGAATTGGTCTAGAAGAGTCGAGTTCCGATTCGAATCTTCTTCCAAATCCAATTCAGAATTGGTCTAGAAAATCCAAGTCCCGACTTGAATTTTCTTACAAATCCAATTCGTATAATTTTCTTTCCTCTAGATTCTAGAATTGGTCTAGAAGAGTCGAGTTCCGATTCGAATCTTCTTCCAAATCCAATTCAGAATTGGTCTAGAAAATCCAAGTCCCGACTTGAATTTTCTTACAAATCCAATTTGTATAATTTTTTTTCCTCTAGATTCTAGAATTGGTCTAGAAGAGTCGAGTTCCGATTCGAATCTTCTTCCAAATCCAATTCAGAATTGGTCTAGAAAATCCAAGTCCCGACTTGAATTTTCTTACAAATCCAATTTGTATAATTTTCTTTCCTCTAGATTCTAGAATTGGTCTAGAAGAGTCGAGTTCCGATTCGAATCTTCTTCCAAATCCAATTCAGAATTGGTCTAGAAAATCAAAGTTCCGACTTGAATTTTCTTTCAAATCCAATTCACTTGGTTTTCCTTTAAAAGTTCGAACTTCTACTTAAACTTTCCTGTAAATTTGACAATTGGTCTAGAAGATCCGAGTTCCGACCCGAATTCTCTTTCAAAATCCAATTCATCTAGTTTTCCTTGAAGAGTTGAATTCTGATTTGAATATTCCCTCAAAAACCCAGTTTAGCACCTGGTCCATTCAAAGCTCACAAGTTGGAATCATTCCTTCTTAAATTGTGATCCTTAGGTTAAATCCCTATGGAATTGATAGTTCGTAGGTCGAACCCCTGCAGAGTCAATGTGATTTGTAGGTTGAACGTCTGTCAAACCAATACGGCTCATAGGTTGAACCCCTTTCGAACCAATCTCGTTCTCAAAAATTTCGATCTGTAGGTTGAAGTCCTCCTGATCCAATATTCTTTACAGTCCTTAGGTCGAACTCCTTTTGGATTGGTATTTTTTAGATATATGATTTGTCGGTTGAAGTCCTCCTGATCCACGTTCTTAGGCTGAATCCCTATAGAACCCATGTCGTTCCCAGTGAACCAATGTCGTTCTTAATTGAACCAATGTCGTTCTTAGGCTGAATCCCTATTGAACCCATGTCGTTCCCAGTGAACCAATGCCGTTCTTAATTGAACCAATGTCGTTCTTAGGCTAAATCCCTATTGAACCCATGTCGTTCCCAGTGAACCAATGTCGTTCTCAATTGAACCAATGTCATTCTTAGGCTGAATCCCTATTGAACCCATGTTGTTCCCAGTGAACCAATGTCGTTCTCAATTGAACCAATGTCGTTCTTAGGCTGAATCCCTATGGAACCCATGTCGTTCCCAGTGAACCAATGTCGTTCTCAATTGAACCAATGTCATTCTTAGGCTGAATCCCTATAGAACCCATGTCGTTCCCAGTGAACCAATGTCGTTCTCAATTGAACCAATGTCGTTCTTAGGCTGAATCCCTATTGAACCCATGTCGTTCCCAGTGAACCAATGCCGTTCTCAATTGAACCAATGTCGTTCTTAGGCTGAATCCCTATTGAACCCATGTTGTTCCCAGTGAACCAATGCCGTTCTCAATTGAACCAATGTCGTTCTTAGGCTGAATCCCTATTGAACCCATGTCGTTCCCAGTGAACCAATGTCGTTCTCAATTGAACCAATGTCGTTCTTAGGCTGAATACCTATCGAACTCATGTTGTTCCCAGTGAACCAATGTCATTCTCAATTGAACCAATGTCATTCTTAGGATGAATCCCTACAGAACCCATGTCGCTTCCAGTAGACCAAATCACAATTTTGATCTCCAGGTCATCCAATATCCTATTTCCAATTTCTGAGTCTCTCCTTTGGGGAAAGGAGAGGAGAATCTAGCCACAGATGTGTCATTTAGATCTCAAGTGATTTCTTTCACCAAGGATTTCAGGAATATTTTGCCAATTTGTCATGAAAAATAGTTGTTGATCTCAAAATCTTTATCGCATAAAATTGTACCTCAGAATACCTTCAGTATTACTTCCAAAGTGACAAAGCTTTTGTGAAAAAGGATTCAAAATTCAAAATCTTTCTATTGGCCAACCAAAAGGATGAAGAATAAATCCGCGATATGGCCAGCAAAGAAAATTCAATGTTGTTGCAAAGCCATGAATGATTGATATTGATCGCAATCAATGGCACATTTTTAAAGACCATTCTTGAAAAATAAAACAGTCGAAATATCCTGGGTGATACAGAAAAATCCACTCAATCTCCATATCTCCTCAATCACCTAAGCTGCAATTAAATATCTGCAAAAGGGATCTCTCAACTGTCGTCAAGATGAAGGCGAATTAGACGAGTCGACCCCCGGGGCTAAAGAAGATTTGGATCATCTCCAAGATGACGGAGTTTGTGACGGATCCTTCCAGGGAAAGTTCAGATCACCGTTGAGATGAAGGCGAGTGTGATGAGCCTACCGACAAACCCTAAAAGATATTTAATTTCTGCTATCATCAAGAGATTCCCAACCAATGAGCCAATAACCGTCAATATAATCCCTGAGAGAAAAGAAGGATCAGAACATCTCTGAGATGAAGGAGTTTGTGACGTACCCTTCCAAAAAAAATAAAGAGAGAAAAGCCAGGACATCTCCAAAATGAAGGATGATGTAATTCCCAAAAAATCCAAGAGAGCTCTAATTCTGTCAAAAAGAGAGTGCAGAAAGATCATCATGAGAAGAGAATCCCAGGATATCAGACTGCCGAATCTATCGAGAATCTTCTTTAATTTTGTGAAATTCTTTTATCAATATCCTTTCGCTAATAGCTCTCGCAATATCAAGAATACATTCTTTTCCGTCCATATCAATGAAATTGATAGCTTCCTTGAGAGAAAGTCAAAGGCAATGATATTTGAATTCGAATCTTGATTCTACGGAGTTAAGCCCAGTCGGAGGTAATACTTCAGGTAGAAAAGAGGGAATATTTTTCATATATATATGTGCTTATCATTCTTGAATTAACTACAATTTTTTATCTTATTGGCAATCTTTTAAGTTATCCTGACATGAAGTGAGAACTTGATGTTTATTTTGATGTATCCAGGCGTTGTTGTTATCTCTTTTAGGATCGGATGATGGGAGTTGTCCAAGATCCTTCCCTTCTTGTTTTGATATGAGTGCCTGGGCTCTCAGATTCTCACACTTCCCTGTGCTCCCCACTGTCCCACCATAGACAGTTCCCGTTCAGGTTAAGGGTTAAACCTGAATTTTCTGCAAAAGGTCATCTGTCTTAAAAGACATTCAGTCTTAGCAATGAGACGTCCAAGATCAATCCCTTTTCAAGCTTTAGGGAACCCCCTTTCTTCCTTTTGCAAACCCCTCTCGGATTTATTGTGCAGAATTCGAAGGTCCCATCATGGTTTTTTCATTTGAGGATTCCGTATATCGTCCCCTTTCAGGTTAAGGGTTAAGCCTGAGCCTCGTTTTTCCACGAGGTATCGTCCCCTTTCAGGTTAAGGGTTAAGCCTGAGCCTCGTTTTTCCACGAGGTATCGTCCCCTTTCAGTTTAAGGGTTAAGCGTGAGCCTCGTTTTTCCACGAGGTATCGTCCCCTTTCAGGTCAAGGGGTTAAACCTGAGCCTCATTCTGATGAGGTATTTCATTTATCGTCCCCTTTCAGGTTGAGGGTTAAGCCTGAGCCTCGTTTTTCCACGAGGTATCGTCCCCTTTTAGGTTAAGGGTTAAGCCTGAGCTTCGTTCCATACGAGGTATTTCTTGTCCCATCCAGGTTAAGGGCAAAACCTGAATCTCACTTCTTTTTGAAATAAAATTTTCTCCTTATTCTTCATTTCATATCTATCATCATCATTTGAACTAATTCTTTCATACCCAGTCAGATTCATCTAACTGGGGCATTTTTATAGTCCAAATTTGGTGTGTTTTCTTTGCCACTAAGCTCGGACTTCAACCGGCTTAGCAGCAAAGAGGGGCATCTGTAAACACCCCAAATTTTTACCTTCATCCAGTGTTTGTCCATTTCATAAGTCATTACAGATCATTGCATGTCATTGCATGCATTCTGCATAGCATTGCATGTCATTGCATGTCATTGCATAGCATTGCATCTCATTTTCGAGATCCAACACTCCTGTTTTTAAAACATTCAATCCAGATTTGAATTTTAAAGCTTTATTTCAAAATCAATTTCAAAATCTGGGTTTTTATTCAATACTCTGTCATTTTCCAACCCCAGGACTTTATATTTCGAAATATTTTCTCAAGGAAACAATCTGGATTCATTTCAAATTCAAATTTTAATCGATTTCAATTCACAGATAAGACCCATTGTGGTGGTGTCGCTTCTGAATTCCTCTATTCATTAAATTTCTCAAATTTTTGAAAGTTTCAGTCCGATTAGGACTCTGTCTCAAAGTCCTAATCCAGTCAGGAGTCTGTTTTGAAGTCTGTTTTACTTCCATTTTTAATCTTTTTCGTTTGTTTTCGAAATTTAGGTCATTTTACAGAGTCCAGTTAGTTCAGGATTCTATTTTAGAGTTCGGTCGAGTTAGGAATCTAACCCTGACTGTGTTTTCTGACTTATTTCATCATTTCTTGATAAAATCTTTTGAAAATTCTTTCATTTGAATGTTAAAATCTAAAATCTCAGAGTCCTAAGGGTTCAGGACTCTAACCCGGAGTTCCAGTTCGCTTGAGACCCTATTTTCAAAGATCTTGAATTTTAAATACTGATTTTAACCCCTTTTCAAAGCCATTTTCAGTGTTTATTTCAAAAATGTTCAAAATTCGATGTGGGCCCACTCAGTTGGCACCATATCCAGAGGAATTCTAACTCAGTTAGGACCTTATGCCATTTCAAAAATCCTAATTTTAAGTTTACTTTTGAAAATCTTTTGAAAACTCCTTCAATTTCAAGTTTTAAAATCACTTTTTGAAAAACTCAAGTAGGGCCCACTCGGGGTGGCGCCATATTCGAGTAAGTCAGGGCTAGACTAGGGTTAGTTGATGTCTTGGTTAGTGTTAGAGGTTTAGAAGAGTCAAAACCATTTTGAAAACTCATTTTGAAAATTAGTTTTTAAAACTAGTGTTTTTAAATGTTTTTAAAAGTGTTTTAAAAACCCAAATGTGAAAGATGCCAAGTGGCATCACATTTGGGGGTTTTCTAGGTTTAGTTAGGGGCTAATTAGGGATTAATTAGAGTCCCACCTAGGTTAGAAAACCACAAAAAATCGTTTCCTTTAGTGGATTTATTAGAAAGAGTCCTAAAAAAATGAAAAAACCTCTTAATTAACCCTAATTAAGTGACTTTTTGAAAAACTATAAAAAGGGACCTAAGGGGGGCCAAAAGGAGGGGTCTTTTCTCTCAAATTTTCGTGGCCTCTCTCTCCTCTCCAGCACCTCCACCTTCCTCCATTGCAGCTGCAAGCACCAAGGTAATATTTTTAATATTTTTTAGTTTTATTTAATACTTTTTCATGTTTTAAATCAATTTTAGCCATTGGTGTCATCCCCTTCATGGATTAAACCATGGATTTAACCTCAAGAACCATCAAGAATCAGCAAGAACGATCCAAGAAGGTGATCTAACCCTGTTTTGGGTGATTTACAGGGATTTTAATCCATTAGAATTGATTTTAATATGGTTCTTTATATTATTAACCAATAAAATATATGATTTACCCTTTTTAATGGGTTAAATCTATGTTTTAAAGGTGATATCAAATTCCAGCCATTGATTCCCTGTTTTTAATTTATTTTCATGGTTTATTCATGTTTGTTTTACGTTTTACAGCATAAAAATAATTTTTATTTACTGTTTTATGGTTTATTTTATTTATTTACATTAGTTAATGCATGGTTTGTCGAGTTTCTTAAATTTCTGTGTGTTTTAGGTTTAGAACAGTAAAGATGATGTTATTTCGGATTGAAGCACTCATTGTTTATTTTCGAGTTTTTTATATGTGGTGCATACATAAGTTATTGAGTTACTGTAGAAAAATAAGAGGTTTTGGATCTCGGGAATCTTGTCAAAAAAATCAGATATCAAATCGGGTTTTTAAAGCTTTAAAATTGTGGTTAAAATCAAGAAGGTAACTTGCTGTTATGATATTTCTCTCATCTTATATCCAATTTTAGATCTGTAAAATGCTATGGATTCACATTGAGTAGATCTGTCTTCTGTGAAATTTTCGGATTTTTTGACTACTGTTTAGTATTTTTCCCCTTTTAGAGAATCTGTTTTTAAATTTAAAGCTCGTTAGGGTTTACCAAAACCCTAATCAGACTTGTGTTAGTCATAAATCCCAAACCACAGATCCGATTTTAGATCTGTAAAAAGTGAGTATTGTTATTTTTTCTGTCTAATGTTCACCACTAAAATTTCAGAGATTTTTGTTTATAATTGATATTTATTTCTGTATTTTCAATCTGGAATAGCCGTTTTAATCCCTGTTAAGAGTGATATATTTTAGCTCAGATTGCCGGAAGGGTTTCTCACTAACCGAAGATGATTTTTCCAATCTGTAAATTGGGAAATCCCTGTTTTTATTTCTAGTTAGTCTCTGTAAAATTTCATAAATTTCCATGGAGATTTGACCCCTGGTTCAGGTCTTGGACTGAGACTGGTTGGTGAATTAGGTCAAAAATAGCATATTTTTAGGGTTTAATGCAATTTTCGGATTAATTCAATGTCAAAAAATTATTTTTATAATTCCAATTCAACATTAGGGTTATAACAAGTGCAGGTACCAATTTTTATGGATTTTGGAATCCATTTGATGGCTGAATTAAGCAAATTGCAAAACCGGGTTCCTGAAAGATCCAAAAACACTGCTAAAATCACAGTTTTTGTGATATTGTTGGATTTTCCTGCATAGGCATATATTCTTAGGGTTTAATCATGTTCATGATCATATTAGGATGCTTTAGGTTTAATTTTGTGCTCATTTGATTTCATTTAGTGCATAAAACCTAAGTTCTACCAAAAATCTATTTCTAAAAACCCTGATTTCAAGGCCATAGTCTTGCTATCGGGGGCAATTTGGTCATTTGACCTAAATTTCGAAATCCCTAACCCTAATTTCATATTTTTAATCATGTCATAGCATATTTGGTTTGGGTTTATTCCATTCAAATTTCAAAATTTGCATTTTATCAAAATATCTTTCTAAAAACCCTAATTTCAAGGCCATAATCTTGTTATTAGGGGTATTTTGGTCATTTTGACCCCAATTTCGAAATTCCATATCTTCTCTTTCATATTTATTCAATTTTATTTCATACTTTATCATTTTTATTTAAGGGAATCAAGGAAGAGGCTTATATCTAGCAAAATCCAACAATTTCCTGATATTGTTGGATAAATCTAGAAAAGCCAACATATATTCATTAACCAAGTTTTATAGTTTTGCAGGTGCATTGAAGACTTTATTTTTCATGTATTTAAATTTCAATAGTGATGTAACTTGTAATTAAACTTTGGAATAAGAATTTACATTTCCTGCTTAGCTTAGGCAGCATTGCATATAGTTTATTTTTTTTATAATGTTAATGTGTGATGGATGATGATTCATGCATATTTTTACAAATTCACCATGGTCTACACGAATGGCACATGCACTAGCTTCTATGAAGTTTATAAACTTGGTGGAATTCGTATTTATGGCCATAGTCAGAATACGAATGATGCTTAGATTTATGATCTTCACATTAGCCACATTCAGCCTACACTCTTAGGCTAACTTCAAAAATGCACTGCATTTCTCAAATATACAAAAAGTATTTCTCAATTCCTCAAAATCATATTCATTCATTTCATGCATTTGTCAATTCCAATTCCAATCTCAATTCAAAGAAGTTCATTTTCTCAAAATCTCCTAAGTCTTATAGCAAAATCGATTTTCCCAAAGACATTGAATTTCAAAGGATATTTCAAGTATTTCCCAAGTTCCAAATTCAAATTTTCTAAGTTAGAATTTCAATTTCCAAGTTTGAATTAAGAGAAACCAAGTCTCTCAGAATCGATTTTCACTAAATGTCAAGGATTTCTCAAAATCGATTTTTATTTCTCTCAGAAGTATATTTCAAATCCCAATTCACGATTTCTCATGTGATATCATTTCCAAGATTTACATTTTCTGAATATTTCAATCATTCAAAGAAAACATCATGTTTTCAAATGTGCATTTTCTGAAAATTCATAGCACATGCCTGATTCTATGTGCATTTAGAAATTAGAATATGATTTAGACAAGTTGAATAGAGTAGAGCATAAGATTGATCCTTGGTTCAATTACCCCTGTTAAAGGTGGCAGGAACGGTTGAACCTCGTACCGACAGGCGAGTCCCATTCTTCGGAATTTTCCCGCATTTTAAAAAACGGAGGTGAGTTATTTTCAAAAACTTTTTCAAAGGTCAGTTTGATTTGCAAAAGTAAAAATTTTGCGATGATAACAGGTTTGGCGACCGTGATGGGACCTGTCTTTGCCTGATCAATCTAATGCTCTACTTAGTTCAAATTGTCAAAATCGATTTCCATGGAATGTCAGCTTTGCTTTATGATATCATGTGAACCTAGGAGCCTAGACTTGAACCCAGCTGACATGGAATGCATATAGACTAGGTATGGTTTGGTAGGACCATATTGAGGAGAATTATTCATGCTCACATAGACTTAGGTCTAATACAACACTCCTCAATTTAGGAATTGTATGAAAACAATGTTTGCTTCTTCAAATATTTCAAAATTCTATCTCTTTAGGACTTAGAGCCTTCTGTTTGATTGCATGTGCTCATGTTTTTCAAAAACCACCCCCACCTATATTGTCCCGGTCTTCACGTTGCTGGGCTCTCTTCCAGAACCATAGTTCGGGACAGAGCCTCACAACTGGGCCACCTATTTGGGTGAAAGCCCCCCTGCCACGTACCAAGGGCCATAGTCCAACGTATATCGGCAGGTGCTCAAGGATGTTGGAAAACTTGAACCTAGAACCGGAGAATTGATTTTATGCCATGTACATCGAGCCTTGGCTTGAGTATATAGGCATAACTGGATTGGATACAGTTGATCTGAACCTTAGAGTTAGGATTAAGGTCCTACAGCCATTTCAAAATTTGTGCATCTTGAGTCAACTTTTGGGGAATGCTGTATGTGCATACTTGTTTGTGTAGAATGTGATTGAATATGTCATAGTCATATTTTCTAAAAATACTGGACAATTTTTCAATTCCCCAGTCCATGTCCATGTACTGTCCATGTTTTAAATCCTGGACGATTTTCAAAACACTTCATTTTATAAAGTACTTCCTTATATTTCATTAAACCCTGGACGATTTTCATAAAATTCCTCCATTTTCTTTAAAACTCTAGGTGATTTCCCATCTTTTCTGTCTTCTGGATCTCGAATTTCCTGCTTTATCCTGCCTGCATTTTTCTCAAAATTCCTGTATTTTTCTCAAATTTTATTCCAATTTCCATGTTTTCCAGTCTATTCTAATGGAATCCAGTCAGCTTGATTCAGTCTTCCCTGAGGGTCACATCTCCTACGAGGTGCGACAACGTCTTCCCGAACATGGAGTCCTCAGCACCGGATCCTTCTTTCCCCGGTGGTATTATTCATGGTTCAAAAACTTCTCTCGTATGTTTTTGGACCATTTGGACGAGTGTGGATTGGAAATGGCGTCCACAGTGGGAAAGCAAACAGTCAACGGCAACTTGATCCATGCACTAGCAGAGCGGTGGAATTCGAGCACTTCTACCTTCTGGTTCCCGTGGGGCGAGATGACAGTACTGATGGATGAATTTTCAGAGATCATGGGATTGCCCGAGCCAGCCGGTCAGCCTGGAGATCCATTGGAGAAACAGTTTCTGATTAATGTTAAGGGTCTGGACCCTAAGGATGCCTTAGCTCGCATGACAGGACGCAAGTCTTGGCCATTGATAGAGGAGGATGGAAACGAATAGGTGGATCTGCACGAAATCTACTGACAGTATGGGACATTCGTAGAAGTCAGCTCGTTGTCCAGGACAGCTCGAGAAAGAATTCAGCATGCGATGGTTCTGTGCACGGTGGGATTAGCTTTCTTTCCCGATGGACGGAATTACATGGATATCAGAATAGTTCAGCTTCTAAGGAGATGGGGAAGTCGACAGACCAGCCGCCTCTCAATAGCCATGGCCGCCTCTCAATAGAGATGAGGAAACGAATAGATTGACTCGTTTCGCACTCGGAGAGTCGATCCTAGTCGAAGGGTGCACCTATGCCTTGCAGTCTTGGTTCCTCCGGCATGTGCCAGTCCGAGCCAGTTCCTTCAGATACAATGGTGAAAAGTTTCTTCCAGTTGCGCGATACCGGTTCTTGATCGACAACCTTCAGGAGGAAGAGGTCGTATGGGATTACTTTGATCGTCAGGAATCACCTCCCAGATACACTTATGCTTATGGCAAGCGATTCAGGCTACTTGGCCCATTTTTCTGTGCATACTATCATCTAGAGCGGTGTGTCAGGCAGTTCTCTCAGAGGCAGAAGCACGTAGAGATTCGTCCACTAGCCGGGGTTCTGCCAGAATTCAACCTCGCATCAGATCAGTGGTCCGGAGCATACCATTCTGCCAGACATGGCTGGGATTCCTTTGTCAATCTTACTATTTTTCCTGGTCCTCGAGTGTCCTCTGATTATCCAGAGTGGTGGAAAATTGTTTGTCCCCCTCCCCTCTGTCAAGAGTATTATTGATAAAATCATGTTTTTCCCCTCAATAAAATTCTTTTATTTTAGATCTCATCTTGGTTTGACGACCTCGCCTAGGTAACAAGGCATATTTCCAGTTGTTTATTTTGCAAAGAATAACAGCGCAATTGTCGTAATTCCAGCGACGACTCAATCCCTAGTAATGGGATACTCTTTCAATTGTCTACCAAGATTCTCAACAAATATTTTCCTTCAACCAAATTTCCTTCAAAAGCCTAATCATCAGTTTTACCTTGCAGAGAGCATCAGCAACATTCAGGAGAGCATTTGTGATACTCGATGGGTCAGACAAGGTCCGAAAAGAAAACCTCATCAGTTGAAGGCGTTGCATACTCAGTCACTTCAGAAGAGGAAATGGACTCACCCCGATCAGTCAGAAGTCAAGGTCAGCAAGCAGAGGATGATGTTGATCCTCAGATATATGCTATGTTCAAAGAGATGATGACCAAAATGTTGACAGAACAAGCTGAAGCTAGTACAGAAAAGATCCAGGTCAAGCAGAGGGCAAAAGGCCGGTCAGCCAAGAAAGTTTTAAAACTATCCAAGAAATATATCCAACACAAGGATACATCTGATGAGTCAGAATCAGTAGGCGGCACTGATAAAGAGTATGAAGTCTGGCAAGCACTTCAAAGATCCCCTCATAGGCAAGGGACAACCTATAAAGGGAAAAATCAAGCAATGGATGATCTGTTCCAAATACAGCTGAAGGAAATGGCAAAGAAGATTAAAGATTTGCAAGCCCGCGACAAGGGAAAGAAGGTCTTCAGGAGCAAAGATTTCTACAAGAGCATCACTCCCGTCAGGAATAATCAAGATTCAAAAAAGACAAATTATGTTAAGGCCCACCGCGAGGGGTGCAAGGATAACAAGGGCAATCATACAAGTCAGAAAGAGAAATCTTTAAAGCAGAGTGAAAAATTGAGTCAACAGAAAGAGAAGAAAAAGCATGACGGTTGGGGTTACGATCGCGAATTCACTCCTCTAGATCAGCCCCTCGAAGAGGTCCTTGAATACATGCTGAGCAAAGGAATGGTTAAGCTTCCAAGAATTGCTAATCCTCTGGTCGCCCTAGGGAAATGGAAAGACCGCTTCTGCAAATTCCACCAAACAACGGGGCACGATATTGAACATTGTTTCGTCTTTAAGAATATCATCCAAGATCATATCGACAAGAATCTCTTCATTGAAAATAAGAAAGAATACTGGTCAGCTGTCTTATCCAAGTCTCAACAAAAATCAAGTACTCGACAAGAGATGCAGCGTGATGATCCAAACCAGGACCACAAGATGGCCCCGTTAGATCAAATATTCGAGAGTTTCTTGGAATACATGCACACAAAAGATACAGTCGGGTCTCTGAAGGCTCACTCCACATTTTCTACCAATTCCACCAGAAGTAGCAATGGACAAAACAAAAGAGGAGGTAGAAAAAATCATACTGGAGGCTCAGGAAATCCAAACTCAGAGAGAAATGACCTCGCAAGTCGGAAGGATAAAATGGACAAGCGAGATGACAAGTCTTCCTCAAGTGTCCAATTCGAATTAAAATTCCAAGGAAAACCAAAGCATGATGGTTGGGGATACGATCGCAATTTTACTCCCTTAGAACAGCCACTGGAGCAAGTTCTGGAATACATGATAGCCAAAGGGAAGGTTAGACTCTCCAAGATAGCAAATCCTCCTGTGACCATGGGAAAGTTTAAAGATCAGTTCTGCAAATTTCATCGGGCAATGGGTCACGATACTGAGCATTGTTTTGTCCTTAAAAATATTATCCAAGACGTCATTGACAAGAATATTCTCGTTGGAGATGAAAAGGAGGACCATTCATCCTGATCATGTTTCTCCCCAATCATTCAAAAAATTGATAACACTAGCACTTTCCTAATTTCTCATCTTGCTTTTATTATTTCAAAGGGATGATGTAATCTCGTCTCTCTTTCCTCTATTTGTTACATTTCCTTCAATACATCAATAAAGTTGTCAGTTTTTCTCGCAAGCTCGGTGCCATTTTTTTTTATTCTCCTCGGCAAAATGTTCTCTTATGAGGAATGACCTCTTCAGAGTCTCTTCTGAATCAATCAAAAGCCAATTGTTGTGTCACCTTCAGAGAGCGCTCCTCAAACATCAATCATTTATCCTTTTGTTCAAATTCTTCTTTCCCAGTTACACTGGGGCATTTTCAAAATTTTCATTTTATCTTCAAAACTTTCTGTATGCAGGCAGGATAAACAAATCTCTCATTTCACGCACTTGTGCACGCATGTGCACCCATTTACATTCATGTGCATTTGCATACATTCATTCGCATTCATCTGCATCAATTTGCATTTGCATCGATTACCCATTCAGGATAAGGGATAAATCCTGAGACCCCGACATTTGTCTAGGTCAGCGTGAGGGTAAAAGATTGAAAATCTCACATTACAATCATCAAGCGCTTTCTAAACACCAACCTTTTTCAAGTTCGTCCTGCGGGCCGAGTTTTTATCAAAACCATTTTTACCGGTCAACCTTCGGGTGAAGCGAACTTTCTAAATCCAGTTTTCACTGGTCGAACTTCTTAAATCCGGTTTTTACTGGTCGAACTTCCTAAATCCGGTTTTTACTGGTCGAACTTCCTAAATCCGATTTTTACTGGTCGAACTTCCTAAATCCGGTTTTTACTGGTCGAACTTCCTAAATCCGGTTTTTACTGGTCGAACTTCTTGAATCCAGTTTTTACTGGTCGAACTTCCTGAATCCAGTATTCACTGGTCGAACTTCCTAAATCCAGTTTTTACTAGTCGAACTTCCTGAATCCGGTATTCACTGGTCGAACTTCCTGAATCTGGTTTTTACTGGTCGAACCCTCTAAATTCAGTATTCACTGGTCAGACTTTTTCAAAGCCCAGCGTTCGTGCGGGTACCTTTTTTTAAATCCAGTGCTCATGCTGATATCCTTCCAAAATCCAGTGCTCGTACTGGTAGCCTTTTAAAGTCCAGTGCTCGAACTGGTATCCTTTAAAAATTTAGTGCTCGTACTGGTAATCTTTCAAAATCCAGTGCTCGTACTGGTAACCTTCCAAAATCCAGCGCTCGTACTGGTAATCTTTTAAATACCAGTGCTCGTACTGGTAATCTTTTAAAACCCAGTGCTCGTACTGGTAACCTTTTAAAACCCTGTGCTCGTACTGGTAACCTTTTAAAACCCAGTGCTCATATTGGTACTCTTCCAAAATATGATGCTCGTACTAGTTGAACTAGTCCCAAATGTCATCTTTATACTTATCAACTTTTCTTTCCTTTAAATGTTTTGAATTGGTCTAGAAGAGTCGAGTTCCGATTCGAATCTTCTTCCAAATCCAATTCAGAATTGATCTAGAAAATCCAAGTCCCGACTTGAATTTTCTTACAAATCCAATTCGTATAATTTTCTTTCCTCTAGATTCTAGAATTGGTCTAGAAGAGTCGAGTTCCGATTCGAATCTTCTTCCAAATCCAATTCAGAATTGGTCTAGAAAATCCAAGTCCCGACTTGAATTTTCTTACAAATCCAATTCGTATAATTTTCTTTCCTCTAGATTCTAGAATTGGTCTAGAAGAGTCGAGTTCCGATTCGAATCTTCTTCCAAATCCAATTCAGAATTGGTCTAGAAAATCCAAGTCCCGACTTGAATTTTCTTACAAATCCAATTTGTATAATTTTTTTTCCTCTAGATTCTAGAATTGGTCTAGAAGAGTCGAGTTCCGATTCGAATCTTCTTCCAAATCCAATTCAGAATTGGTCTAGAAAATCCAAGTCCCGACTTGAATTTTCTTACAAATCCAATTTGTATAATTTTCTTTCCTCTAGATTCTAGAATTGGTCTAGAAGAGTCGAGTTCCGATTCGAATCTTCTTCCAAATCCAATTCAGAATTGGTCTAGAAAATCAAAGTTCCGACTTGAATTTTCTTTCAAATCCAATTCACTTGGTTTTCCTTTAAAAGTTCGAACTTCTACTTAAACTTTCCTGTAAATTTGACAATTGGTCTAGAAGATCCGAGTTCCGACCCGAATTCTCTTTCAAAATCCAATTCATCTAGTTTTCCTTGAAGAGTTGAATTCTGATTTGAATATTCCCTCAAAAACCCAGTTTAGCACCTGGTCCATTCAAAGCTCACAAGTTGGAATCATTCCTTCTTAAATTGTGATCCTTAGGTTAAATCCCTATGGAATTGATAGTTCGTAGGTCGAAACCCTGCAGAGTCAATGTGATTTGTAGGTTGAACGTCTGTCAAACCAATACGGCTCATAGGTTGAACCCCTTTCGAACCAATCTCGTTCTCAAAAATTTCGATCTGTAGGTTGAAGTCCTCCTGATCCAATATTCTTTACAGTCCTTAGGTCGAACTCATTTTGGATTGGTATTTTTTAGATATATGATTTGTCGGTTGAAGTCCTCCTGATCCACGTTCTTAGGCTGAATCCCTATAGAACCCATGTCGTTCCCAGTGAACCAATGTCGTTCTTAATTGAACCAATGTCGTTCTTAGGCTGAATCCCTATTGAACCCATGTCGTTCCCAGAGAACCAATGCCGTTCTTAATTGAACCAATGTCGTTCTTAGGCTAAATCCCTATTGAACCCATGTCGTTCCCAGTGAACCAATGTCATTCTCAATTGAACCAATGTCATTCTTAGGCTGAATCCCTATTGAACCCATGTTGTTCCCAGTGAACCAATGTCGTTCTCAATTGAACCAATGTCGTTCTTAGGCTGAATCCCTATGGAACCCATGTCGTTCCCAGTGAACCAATGTCGTTCTCAATTGAACCAATGTCGTTCTTAGGCTGAATCCCTATAGAACCCATGTCGTTCCCAGTGAACCAATGTCGTTCTCAATTGAACCAATGTCGTTCTTAGGCTGAATCCCTATTGAACCCATGTCGTTCCCAGTGAACCAATGCCGTTCTCAATTGAACCAATGTCGTTCTTAGGCTGAATCCCTATTGAACCCATGTTGTTCCCAGTGAACCAATGCCGTTCTCAATTGAACCAATGTCGTTCTTAGGCTGAATCCCTATTGAACCCATGTCGTTCCCAGTGAACCAATGTCGTTCTCAATTGAACCAATGTCGTTCTTAGGCTGAATACCTATCGAACTCATGTTGTTCCCAGTGAACCAATGTCATTCTCAATTGAACCAATGTCATTCTTAGGATGAATCCCTACAGAACCCATGTCGCTTCCAGTAGACCAAATCACAATTTTGATCTCCAGGTCATCCAATATCCTATTTCCAATTTCTGAGTCTCTCCTTTGGGGAAAGGAGAGGAGAATCTAGCCACAGATGTGTCATTTAGATCTCAAGTGATTTCTTTCACCAAGGATTTCAGGAATATTTTGCCAATTTGTCATGAAAAATAGTTGTTGATCTCAAAATCTTTATCGCATAAAATTGTACCTCAGAATACCTTCAGTATTACTTCCGAAGTGACAAAGCTTTTGTGAAAAAGGATTCAAAATTCAAAATCTTTCTATTGGCCAACCAAAAGGATGAAGAATAAATCCGCGATATGGCCAGCAAAGAAAATTCAATGTTGTTGCAAAGCCATGAATGATTGATATTGATCGCACTCAATGGCACATTTTTAAAGACCATTCTTGAAAAATAAAACAGTCGAAATATCCTGGGTGATACAGAAAAATCCACTCAATCTCCATATCTCCTCAATCACCTAAGCTGCAATTAAATATCTGCAAAAGGGATCTCTCAACTGTCGTCAAGATGAAGGCGAATTAGACGAGTCGACCCCCGGGGCTAAAGAAGATTTGGATCATCTCCAAGATGACGGAGTTTGTGACGGATCCTTCCAGGGAAAGTTCAGATCACCGTTGAGATGAAGGCGAGTGTGATGAGCCTACCGACAAACCCTAAAAGATATTTAATTTCTGCTATCATCAAGAGATTCCCAACCAATGAGCCAATAACCGTCAATATAATCCCTGAGAGAAAAGAAGGATCAGAACATCTCTGAGATGAAGGAGTTTGTGACGTACCCTTCCAAAAAAAATAAAGAGAGAAAAGCCAGGACATCTCCAAAATGAAGGATGATGTAATTCCCAAAAAATCCAAGAGAGCTCTAATTCTGTCAAAAAGAGAGTGCAGAAAGATCATCATGAGAAGAGAATCCCAGGATATCAGACTGCCGAATCTATCGAGAATCTTCTTTAATTTTGTGAAATTCTTTTATCAATATCCTTTCGCTAATAGCTCTCGCAATATCAAGAATACATTCTTTTCCGTCCATATCAATGAAATTGATAGCTTCCTTGAGAGAAAGTCAAAGGCAATGATATTTGAATTCGAATCTTGATTCTACGGAGTTAAGCCCAGTCGGAGGTAATACTTCAGGTAGAAAAGAGGGAATATTTTTCATATATATATGTGCTTATCATTCTTGAATTAACTACAATTTTTTATCTTATTGGCAATCTTTTAAGTTATCCTGACATGAAGTGAGAACTTGATGTTTATTTTGATGTATCCAGGCGTTGTTGTTATCTCTTTTAGGATCGGATGATGGGAGTTGTCCAAGATCCTTCCCTTCTTGTTTTGATATGAGTGCCTGGGCTCTCAGATTCTCACACTTCCCTGTGCTCCCCACTGTCCCACCATAGACAGTTCCCGTTCAGGTTAAGGGTTAAACCTGAATTTTCTGCAAAAGGTCATCTGTCTTAAAAGACATTCAGTCTTAGCAATGAGACGTCCAAGATCAATCCCTTTTCAAGCTTTAGGGAACCCCCTTTCTTCCTTTTGCAAACCCCTCTCGGATTTATTGTGCAGAATTCGAAGGTCCCATCATGGTTTTTTCATTTGAGGATTCCGTATATCGTCCCCTTTCAGGTTAAGGGTTAAGCCTGAGCCTCGTTTTTCCACGAGGTATCGTCCCCTTTCAGGTTAAGGGTTAAGCCTGAGCCTCGTTTTTCCACGAGGTATCGTCCCCTTTCAGTTTAAGGGTTAAGCCTGAGCCTCGTTTTTCCACGAGGTATCGTCCCCTTTCAGGTCAAGGGGTTAAACCTGAGCCTCATTCTGATGAGGTATTTCATTTATCGTCCCCTTTCAGGTTGAGGGTTAAGCCTGAGCCTCGTTTTTCCACGAGGTATCGTCCCCTTTTAGGTTAAGGGTTAAGCCTGAGCTTCGTTCCATACGAGGTATTTCTTGTCCCATCCAGGTTAAGGGCAAAACCTGAATCTCACTTCTTTTTGAAATAAAATTTTCTCCTTATTCTTCATTTCATATCTATCATCATCATTTGAACTAATTCTTTCATACCCAGTCAGATTCATCTAACTGGGGCATTTTTATAGTCCAAATTTGGTGTGTTTTCTTTGCCACTAAGCTCGGACTTCAACCGGCTTAGCAGCAAAGAGGGGCATCTGTAAACACCCCAAATTTTTACCTTCATCCAGTGTTTGTCCATTTCATAAGTCATTACAGATCATTGCATGTCATTGCATGCATTCTGCATAGCATTGCATGTCATTGCATGTCATTGCATAGCATTGCATCTCATTTTCGAGATCCAACACTCCTGTTTTTAAAACATTCAATCCAGATTTGAATTTTAAAGCTTTATTTCAAAATCAATTTCAAAATCTGGGTTTTTATTCAATACTCTGTCATTTTCCAACCCCAGGACTTTATATTTCGAAATATTTTCTCAAGGAAACAATCTGGATTCATTTCAAATTCAAATTTTAATCGATTTCAATTCACAGATAAGACCCATTGTGGTGGTGTCGCTTCTGAATTCCTCTATTCATTAAATTTCTCAAATTTTTGAAAGTTTCAGTCCGATTAGGACTCTGTCTCAAAGTCCTAATCCAGTCAGGAGTCTGTTTTGAAGTCTGTTTTACTTCCATTTTTAATCTTTTTCGTTTGTTTTCGAAATTTAGGTCATTTTACAGAGTCCAGTTAGTTCAGGATTCTATTTTAGAGTTCGGTCGAGTTAGGAATCTAACCCTGACTGTGTTTTCTGACTTATTTCATCATTTCTTGATAAAATCTTTTGAAAATTCTTTCATTTGAATGTTAAAATCTAAAATCTCAGAGTCCTAAGGGTTCAAGACTCTAACCCGGAGTTCCAGTTCGCTTGAGACCCTATTTTCAAAGATCTTGAATTTCAAATACTGATTTTAACCCCTTTTCAAAGCCATTTTCAGTGTTTATTTCAAAAATGTTCAAAATTCGATGTGGGCCCACTCAGTTGGCACCATATCCAGAGGAATTCTAACTCAGTTAGGACCTTATGCCATTTCAAAAATCCTAATTTTAAGTTTACTTTTGAAAATCTTTTGAAAACTCCTTCAATTTCAAGTTTTAAAATCACTTTTTGAAAAACTCAAGTAGGGCCCACTCGGGGTGGCGCCATATTCGAGTAAGTCAGGGCTAGACTAGGGTTAGTTGATGTCTTGGTTAGTGTTAGAGGTTTAGAAGAGTCAAAACCATTTTGAAAACTCATTTTGAAAATTAGTTTTTAAAACTAGTGTTTTTAAATGTTTTTAAAGGTGTTTTAAAAACCCAAATGTGAAAGATGCCAAGTGGCATCACATTTGGGGGTTTTCTAGGTTTAGTTAGGGGCTAATTAGGGATTAATTAGAGTCCCACCTAGGTTAGAAAACCACAAAAAATCGTTTCCTTTAGTGGATTTATTAGAAAGAGTCCTAAAAAAATGAAAAAACCTCTTAATTAACCCTAATTAAGTGACTTTTTGAAAAACTATAAAAAGGGACCTAAGGGGGGCCAAAAGGAGGGGTCTTTTCTCTCAAATTTTCGTGGCCTCTCTCTCCTCTCCAGCACCTCCACCTTCCTCCATTGTAGCTGCAAGCACCAAGGTAATATTTTTAATATTTTTTAGTTTTATTTAATACTTTTTCATGTTTTAAATCAATTTTAGCCATTGGTGTCATCCCCTTCATGGATTAAACCATGGATTCAACCTCAAGAACCATCAAGAATCAGCAAGAACGATCCAAGAAGGTGATCTAACCCTGTTTTGGGTGATTTACAGGGATTTTAATCCATTAGAATTGATTTTAATATGGTTCTTTATATTATTAACCAATAAAATATATGATTTACCCTTTTTAATGGGTTAAATCTATGTTTTAAAGGTGATATCAAATTCCAGCCATTGATTCCCTGTTTTTAATTTATTTTCATGGTTTATTCATGTTTGTTTTACGTTTTACAGCATAAAAATAATTTTTATTTACTGTTTTATGGTTTATTTTATTTATTTACATTAGTTAATGCATGGTTTGTCGTGTTTCTTAAATTTCTGTGTGTTTTAGGTTTAGAACAGTAAAGATGATGTTATTTCGGATTGAAGCACTCATTGTTTATTTTCGAGTTTTTTATATGTGGTGCATACATAAGTTATTGAGTTACTGTAGAAAAATAAGAGGTTTTGGATCTCGGGAATCTTGTCAAAAAAATCAGATATCAAATCGGGTTTTTAAAGCTTTAAAATTGTGGTTAAAATCAAGAAGGTAACTTGCTGTTATGATATTTCTCTCATCTTATATCCAATTTTAGATCTGTAAAATGCTATGGATTCACATTGAGTAGATCTGTCTTCTGTGAAATTTTCGGATTTTTTGACTACTGTTTAGTATTTTTCCCCTTTTAGAGAATCTGTTTTTAAATTTAAAGCTCGTTAGGGTTTACCAAAACCCTAATCAGACTTGTGTTAGTCATAAATCCCAAACCACAGATCCGATTTTAGATCTGTAAAAAGTGAGTATTGTTATTTTTTCTGTCTAATGTTCACCACTAAAATTTCAGAGATTTTTGTTTATAATTGATATTTATTTTTGTATTTTCAATCTGGAATAGCCGTTTTAATCCCTGTTAAGAGTGATATATTTTAGCTCCGATTGCCGGAAGGGTTTCTCACTAACCGAAGATGATTTTTCCGATCTGTAAATTGGGAAATCCTTGTTTTTATTTCTAGTTAGTCTCTGTAAAATTTCATAAATTTCCATGGAGATTTGACCCCTGGTTCAGGTCTTGGACTGAGACTGGTTGGTGAATTAGGTCAAAAATAGCATATTTTTAGGGTTTAATGCAATTTTCGGATTAATTCAATGTCAAAAAATTATTTTTATAATTCCAATTCGACATTAGGGTTATAACAAGTGCAGGTACCAATTTTTATGGATTTTGGAATCCATTTGATGGCTGAATTAAGCAAATTGCAAAACCGGGTTCCTGAAAGATCCAAAAACACTGCTAAAATCACAGTTTTTGTGATATTGTTGGATTTTCCTGCATAGGCATATATTCTTAGAGTTTAATCATGTTCATGATCATATTAGGATGCTTTAGGTTTAATTTTGTGCTCATTTGATTTCATTTAGTGCATAAAACCTAAGTTCTACCAAAAATCTATTTCTAAAAACCCTGATTTCAAGGCCATAGTCTTGCTATCGGGGGCAATTTGGTCATTTGACCTAAATTTCGAAATCCCTAACCCTAATTTCATATTTTTAATCATGTCATAGCATATTTGGTTTGGGTTTATTCCATTCAAATTTCAAAATTTGCATTTTATCAAAATATCTTTCTAAAAACCCTAATTTCAAGGCCATAATCTTGTTATTAGGGGTATTTTGGTCATTTTGACCCCAATTTCGAAATTCCATATCTTCTCTTTCATATTTATTCAATTTTATTTCATACTTTATCATTTTTATTTAAGGGAATCAAGGAAGAGGCTTATATCTAGCAAAATCCAACAATTTCCTGATATTGTTGGATAAATCTAGAAAAGCCAACATATATTCATTAACCAAGTTTTATAGTTTTGCAGGTGCATTGAAGACTTTATTTTTCATGTATTTAAATTTCAATAGTGATGTAACTTGTAATTAAACTTTGGAATAAGAATTTACATTTCCTGCTTAGCTTAGGCAGCATTGCATATAGTTTATTTTTTTTATAATGTTAATGTGTGATGGATGATGATTCATGCATATTTTTACAAATTCACCATGGTCTACACGAATGGCACATGCACTAGCTTCTATGAAGTTTATAAACTTGGTGGAATTCGTATTTATGGCCATAGTCAGAATACGAATGATGCTTAGATTTATGATCTTCACATTAGCCACATTCAGCCTACACTCTTAGGCTAACTTCAAAAATGCACTGCATTTCTCAAATATACAAAAAGTATTTCTCAATTCCTCAAAATCATATTCATTCATTTCATGCATTTGTCAATTCCAATTCCAATCTCAATTCAAAGAAGTTCATTTTCTCAAAATCTCCTAAGTCTTATAGCAAAATCGATTTTCCCAAAGACATTGAATTTCAAAGGATATTTCAAGTATTTCCCAAGTTCCAAATTCAAATTTTCTAAGTTAGAATTTCAATTTCCAAGTTTGAATTAAGAGAAACCAAGTCTCTCAGAATCGATTTTCACTAAATGTCAAGGATTTCTCAAAATCGGTTTTTATTTCTCTCAGAAGTATATTTCAAATCCCAATTCACGATTTCTCATGTGATATCATTTCCAAGATTTACATTTTCTGAATATTTCAATCATTCAAAGCAAACATCATGTTTTCAAATGTGCATTTTCTGAAAATTCATAGCACATGCCTGATTCTATGTGCATTTAGAAATTAGAATATGATTTAGACAAGTTGAATAGAGTAGAGCATAAGATTGATCCTTGGTTCAATTACCCCTGTTAAAGGTGGCAAGAACGGTTGAACCTCGTACCGACAGGCGAGTCCCATTCTTCGGAATTTTCCCGCATTTTAAAAAACGGAGGCGAGTTATTTTCAAAAACTTTTTCAAAGGTCAGTTTGATTTGCAAAAGTAAAAATTTTGCGATGATAACAGTGTGGGATTTGCGAGGACCCCTGGCGGATGGCCTCGCTACACGAGAGTTGTCGTGTTAATATGGTACGCGTGCGGTTTGACGAACTTGCACCAATGCGGGTTGTTTCGTCTCGTGGGAGCAAGATTGGCACGTTTGGACACTCGCATCACCAGCTCACTTGTCGAGCTTCTTCGGGTTTGGACCTCTCTCGTATATCGATAGATATACACTGCACCAGAGGTGCGCTTTACATGGCATACACTTGAAGAGGTATTCGAATTATCATAGGGGTTGACACTTTTGCCTTGTTGAGGTTTTGAGACTCGGTTGGAGTCTACGGGCAATGGCCCGGGTCAGTGAGAATGTGCTCACATGTTCGTGTCACCCTAGGCATAAAATAAAATTGTATAACTATCGCCCTCACAGGCGGTGTGCTCGTGGTAGCCGTGTGAGGCTGAGCACGTGAATGGGCAGGCCAAGTCCTTGTTTGCGTACCCCGCGGGGACCACGAGGCACGACTACCTCGAAAGGAGGTAAGACTTGAAGTTTGAGCCTAAATAAGATAAACCTGTCGTGCCCCATTCATAATTTGGTCACCCAGGGAGAGGGTGAATGGTACAACCCCGAGTGACGTGTCGTTACTACGACCTATTCTTTAGAGGAGCCGATGTGCCCTCTGACCTCCAGTCACTCGGAGTTAGGGAGGTCAAGGTACCCTTTTTCAGGGACCTTTACTACTGCAGTAGTACGGATTGCAATCCTTTACCCCTGCGAAAGGTCTCTCCTGGCTGCGTGTCGCCCGCAAGTGGTTTTCTCGTTCTGTAGCATCCCCGGTTACCACATTAGAAATTGAATAATAGACGTCGGGTGTTTGTCTCACAGAACTCGAGGGTTTTCCTTCGCGTACCCGAAGGAGGTAAAAAGATGAACATAAGGACTAACCAAACAGACTGACTTACTGTAGTTGCTACTTTAGAGCAGTACACACTTTTGTTCAGTTGCTACCCTCGGTTGGTTGGTTCCTACGCTGTTACTCTAGCTGCTACATCTGTTGTTCAGTTTCTGTTTTGTTACTTTAGTAGTTGCACTGTTACTTACTTGTAGTTTTACAGTCTTGTGGCACGTGCACCTACCTGATACGCACTGGTACTTTTATTCAAGTGTTTCTAACTGTTTCATCATGCTAGTTATAGTCTTGTACTTAGCACACTTGTAGCATGTTGCTTACCTTCTGCTTTTCCTTAAAAATGATAATGTATGGATGGTTTGTCTCACCAACTCGCAAGAGTACTGACCCCGTTTTATGGGGATACAGGTGACGAGTAGATACAGCGTGATGCGACGGCGCACAGCAGGAGCCTTGAGACCCACACTTTGCAGCAGATTCTGGCTTCTTCTGGTTTTGGGGTTTGAGGGGTTGTACCTCTACGTTTTGGGAGAATGTTCCTTTTTGTACCCAGTGTCATTTTTGTATCATTATAACTATTATGGAAATGAAGAATACTCTATTTGTCTACTGTGGTTTGGTTTTCTCACTGTGGCTTGCTCAGACTTGCGGCCTTTGCTTTACCCCTGTTTCCCTCCTTTACTTTCGTTAGTTGTTTCTCACTCTGTATATCCTTCAAAAAAAAAAAATTTTGCTCAAAAACTCAAGGTTTTTACAAGGTCGGGGTTTGGGGCGCCACATAGTGGGCTGAGCACATCAAGTGCATGGAGCCTCTTTGCCAGATGAGATTTCTGTGCAGGCCATAGCAGCAGCCAAGTCACGGAATGAATCCCACCATCTTGTATGCACAAGTACCCCAGGCAAACATCATCAATTTAAGATATAACTTGTTTGACTGCACAGAGGATGCGTTAGTGGTTGAATACTCGAATAAAACTAGACATATATATGACCACTATGAAATGGTTCAACAACAATTGTTAAATGAAATCTACTATGCACGGTAGGAACTGGGAGAGGAGTATAAGAGATTTGCCATATGATGTCACAACTTTACCTAGAATCGTTATAGAGCTTCACCTTCTTTTGTTGCAACAATGTGTCTTTCAAAAGACATAACAGAGGTAACATACACAGACTTACAGTACCTTGTACATCTAATTAAGATGATTGTGTAAGCTTGGAATCATCATCCTGTCGTGAGAGCACTGATAGTTCAAATGCACAGGTTGGGTGATGCTTACGGCAAACCTGCAGGGTAGATACGATTAGATCAAATTTTAAAACAGAGGGTCCTACTAAAATGGAAGAAGTGATGTTGGATTATAGGGATACAGGTGGCATAGCATGAGCCAGGATTTCATTGAATGAAAAATGCAACATGAGCACACATACAAAAAGCTATGAATAAAGTAAAATGTACTTGAATCAAATGATACAATGCTGATAAAGGGGAACTACAGAACGCAATAACGTGAGCCAATATTCAAATAGGCTAAAAAAACAGAAAAAAAAGAATCGGAAGAGAAGCAATTTGAAAACAGGGAACAAAGCAGGGATATATGCCCTGATAAGCTATTCAGCGCAGATGCAAAATCAAATGAGTTATGCTATTGCAAAGGAATGAATGATATTCCCAGGATCAGCACTGTCGATATAATGCAAATGAACAAATGAAGGGACCAATAAATCCCGATCAAACAAAAACAAATAATATATAAAAAAAAGAATGAGATGAATAAACTATGGCAAATTTTACAGAACTGCGAAGGAAGAAGAGGGAGCAAATGAAACAAAACAGAAGAAACATCAAAGTAAATTTCTAAAAGGTAAAACGATTATCGGAATCGAGCATTCCTGTTGATATAGCATTAGATGGGCCGGTTCTGCTATAAGCAGACCGATCTCACCCTTTTGCCAAAAATAAAATAAAATAAAATAAAATAAAATAAAGAAGAACGAAATTATACAACAAAGGGGTGCTACGAGAGAAAGGCAAAACTTCTCATCAAGAATCATAAAGGAAAATGGATGGTCGCTTACCTGTAATGGCAGAAGTTCTAAAGGAGGAAGCTGCGATTGATCAGATGGCCTTGCTTCTTCTGGAAATTTGAAGATAGATCGGATTCCATGACTCGGATTTGATCGAGAGGGAAGGTGTAATGCTCATGCATATTGCTGCAGAAAGGGCCGGTTTCCTTCAAATGGGGAGGTGGAGGTGGATTCGTTCAGAAGATGTGCAATGGCAGGGTGAAGACGGGTTGCTGAAGGTGAAGGAAGGTGCGGGGGTGAGAGGCGGTCGTTTGAGAGGAGGGTGGAGTGGTCCTTTTAAAGAGAAGGAGGAGGGTTCAGGAAGAATAATCGTTGGAGATGAGCGGAGGAGGAGGGAAATGGGCAGAGGAGGTTAAAGATCAGCGGAGCAGAAAAAGGGAGAGAGTGCCATGGAGAAGGGTTTATCAGAAAATAAATCGGGCGTGAAAGAGAGATAAGCACCCTTTTTATGGTTTTTTTTTCAAAACAAGTCGCTCTACTTTCATAAAAATTTTCAAAAAATGTGGTAAAAGATAGGTTTTATCAAAAAAGGGCGCTTATTTCTTTGTATTTTTCTTTTTGTTTTCTTTATATATATATATATATTGTGTTGTCTTTTCATTTTTCGTATTTTTAAGAATAAACTCCTAAGATTTATGAGGAACTAAGATTTAAAATTGATTTTTTTGTATTTTTGCAAAATATTTACAAAAGGGAGTTTTTCTTAGAACTCAAGGCGATTTTTGGGAAAATTTCTTCAAAACATGGGTTTATATACGAATTTTTAGGAAATATTCGAGGTTTAAAACCTCGAATCGAGAAATATAAAGTTGTGGATCCAACAGGATGCTAGATGAACTACCCGAGCCATTCAAAACCATTTTTTGGGTATTTTTGTAAATTTAATTTGGAATTTGAACAACGAGGCTCAGATTTGGATTTAAAACACTGGGTTTGGATCCATAATTGAATTTGAGTATATCGATATGGAATTCAATCCAGAAAATCTGAAGAACGATTGAAATTTAGCTTTAGTTTTCTCAGAAAATGGAACCAGGGGTAAAAAGGTCATTTTTACAAACCTTTGAAAAATTTGGGGTGTTCACAAGTTTTTCAAAAGGAAAGGCCGTGTGGCACCACTTCAGGGTGGACCCCACGTTGCTTGTTTATTGAAGTAAAGGTAAGACAGTAAAACCTCTTTTTGGAATTTTCATAAAAAACTAGTCTAATTGGTAAATACGAAATACTTGTTCTAATTACAAAGATTTTGAAAAGATGTGGCCCCTGTAGGGTGATTTTGCAAAAGAATGATATTTGAAATTGCTGACAAAAGTGCAGAATCTGAGATAAAATGGCTGAAATTCATATTGAAAACTATCCAGATCATTTTCCTGAGAAATTCTTTTGAAATTCAAAGTCGTGGGGGTAAAATGGGAATACTAGACAATTTTGAAGACCCAGGGTTTTGAAATTGATTTTGAAAAGAGTTGAAATTCGAATCTGGATTGAAAATTTTGAAATTGAGAATTCTGGACCTCGAAATGACATGCTTTGCAGTGTAGTGATATGAAATGTCTCATGAAATGTAATCTTGAACTAGGCTTTCGAGATTCCCGTCTCCTGTTAGGAGTAGAATTTTGAACATCTGAGCTAAAATAGAGAAATTTTGAGAGTTGCAAATGAAATTTGGACTATTGCAGGTTCCAGGCTTAGAAAATGACCATTTTTGCCCTTCGGCGATCTCCGGGGAGGAGTTGTGATGTTTGGTGGAAATGTCGAAGAGGTGAGTGAAAATTTGGGGTGTTTACAGTTGCCACCTTTCATACTTACCCACAACACTTGCCTACAGCGCCCATAGCACATTGATCCACCTACCTGTCACCTGCGGCAATGCTTGCTACAACCTCACTTACATTCACTCCACCCACTGCACAAACATATCACCAGCCACGACCATCTTCCCCTTTCACTTCTACCTACTACACACTTAGGCATCACTGCCACCTTCTTTGTTGTCTCACAACATTACTCAATACCACTGCATATACCCCACTGCTGCATATCCACTTATATTGCATATGCATTCTCCATTAGAATAGGCATAAGCATGTGCATTTGCAGTTTTTTTCATTACCTTTTGCTAACTCAGTATTTTGCAGAAAATACATGGAAAATGTTGATTTCCTTCCTGGATTAGGATTTTATTATTTCAGTTTCAATTCAAGGATGTAATAATTAGATATTAATGAAAATTTTTTACTTTTCAATTTAGATTAGAATATATGAGCATATAAATCTCATAAATTACCTGTTTTATATCATTTTTACTTTTATTTCAAAAATTCACAATGGTGAAACACGAATGGCACGTGCACCTTTCTAATAAGAGGTAAATAATTTTAAGTAGATAATTCATATTTATGGTCATAGTCAAAATGTGAACAACACTTAGGATTTTTATCTTTTATGGAATAACATTTGACCCCACTTGGGTCTCTTTTTGAAAATCACCATGTTTATCTGAAATTTTCTTCCTTTATCAAAATTTGATATGTAGATTAACTTAAAATATATTCATGGCCATAGTCAGGATATATTGAAGGTTAATTTCATTTCAAATCCTATAAAGGCACCAAAAATTTATTTTATTCTTTATTAGAATTCAAATATAGATTATATTATAATATGTTTGTGACCATAGTCATGAATGTATTATGATTTAATCTTATTTCAATTCTATTAAAGAATGAAATATGCTTTTAAATTTCAATCTTTAAATTCTTTCAAAGCATTCATCATTTAGGATAGAATTGCATTTCAAATCATTTTCCAAATTCCATGTGATTTTTTAGATAAATTTTCAAACCCAGCTTTTATCTCATTTTTTCAACTCTTATTTACAAATTCAAAATTCATCTTTTATTCTCAATTTTATCTTAAGTCTAAATTCAAATCTCAATTTCCAATTTCATTTCCAAATTCAATTCAGTTTTCAAATTCAATTCTGATTTCAAATTCCAAGAAGCCTGAATTCAAATTCTTTATCCAAAGTTTATTTCTCTGAAATCTCAACTTCTAAATTCATTCTTTGAATTACAAATCCAATTTCAATTTTAGATTCTAAATTCAATTTCAATTTCCAAATTCATTTCCAAGTTCAAAATTCAATTTCAAAATCACTTGGAAAAAACCCAAGATTTTTGAAGCATTTCTCAAGAGCATACATCTTTGCATTTTCATTGCACAAACATGATTCTTTATGTATTTAGGATTTTTAGAATAATAACTTAGACAAAATTTAGGCAAAGCAAAAGGAATTAATTTGATTCTTGGTTTAATTACCATGGTAAAGGCGGCAGGAACAGTTGAACCTCGTACCGACGAGCAAATCCCGTCTCTCCATCATTTTCCTACAAATATTTCAAAAAGAGAGGTGAGTTAAATTTTCAAAATCTTTTTCAAATAAAGGTCAAGTGAGACCTTTCAAAAGAGTTTCTTTTCTTTCTTTCTTTCTCTTCTCTCTTCTTTCTTTCTTTTTCTCCTTCAAAAAGGGAAAAAAGGCAGAAAGGAAAAAGGAAAGAGGAAAGAGAGAAAAAGGAAAAATTTTGCAACGATCATAAGGATACTGTAGATCCCCAGTTGTTCTTGGTGATGAGAACATACATAAAAATATATGCGCTTAGCAAACTGCTTATGAGTTGCCCCTGGTGGTAGTCGACACCTAGGAGGGTACTAGATGAGGACAACATAATACCAAAACTTCGGGGTGTTATTGTTTTTCAGAAAGCGCTGTGGGAGTTCTTGATCCCAACCACAGTCGTAGGGGATCATGGTGTACTAAGAAAAGGTTGGCTCGGGTGGTGATTCCTGGTAATGCCAACAATGCCGTTAGGGTGGTGATTCTCTAACGATGTCATTAGGGTGGTGATTCTCTAATAAAGTAGCTAGAGTGGTGATTCTTCAGCAATGCCGTTAGGGTGGTGATTCTCTAATGAAGCTATTGAAGCGGTGATTCTTCAGCAATGTCGTTAAGGTGGTGATTCTCTAATGATATCATTAGGGTGATGATTCTCTAATAAAGTGGTTAGAGTGTTGATTCTTCAACAATGTTGTTAGGGTGGTGATTTTCTAACGATGCCATTAGAGTGGTGATTCTCTAATGAAGTTATTGAAGTGGTGATTTTTCAACAATGTTGTTAGGGTGGTGATTCTCTAACGATGCCATTAGGGTGGTGATTCTCTAATGAAGCTGTTGAAGTGACGATTCTTCAACAATGTCGTTAGGGTGGTGATTCTCTAACGATGCCATTAGGATGGTGATTCTCTAATAAAGTTGTTGATGATTCTCTAATGATGTCATTAGGGTGGTGATTCTCTAATGAAGATGTTGAAGTGGCGATTCTTCAATAATGTCGTTAGGGTGGTGATTCTCTAACGATGCCATTAGGGTGATGATTCTCTAATGAAGTTGTTGGAGTGGTGATTCTTCAACAATGCCATTAGGGTGGTGATTCGCTAATGATGTCATTAGGGTGGTGATTCGCTAATGAAGTTGTTGAAGTGGTGATTCTTCAACAATGCCGTTAGGGTGGTTGATGATGCATGAAATGCACATCATGTTAACAAGTTTTTCATGCATTTTGTAATGAGTTTAAGGTTTTAAACCCATGTTTAGATGCATTTTGTTAGTAAGGGGTTATGGTTCGAATTTTAGAGAAATCAGAGTTAAAATGAGAGAGTTATGGTGATTTCAGTGTTTGGGCATGAATTTCGAGGTGAATCAGATCCATATCCGACCCAATTAGACTGTTTGGACCTTGGATCAACCTTTAGAAAGCCCAAAATTCAACCCACACGCATATCCATATCTATTTCAGAAAGTTTTGCAGAAAATCCCTCAGAAAGTGGCGCCTAGTAAAATAATTTTTTATAACATTGTTTCTGAAATTCCAAAAAGTATAAATATACCTTTTAGAAGAACCCTAGGCGTCTTTGGCTTGGATTTGACGCCTCCAACAGTGCCTCTAGCTCCAGTATTGTCTCTCCTTCCATTCCATCACGTTTTGGCCATTGAAGACCGGTTTATGCTTGGAAATCAAGCATATTTTGATCTCTCTCTTCGATTCTTGTCATTTCTTCCTATTCCTTGCTGCGTTTTTCACCATTTTTTGTGTTTTTGCAGGTGTAGCAGAGGTGGAGACTACTAACCTTGATTGGTAGTGCGAAACACACCATCAAGGTGAACCGGCCCTACCTCCATCCGGTTTTCTGAGCCCTCCGATCGCGAATCGGCGCCCATCTCATCCTCGGCGGATCTCCAACGTGTTGCAGCTGCAAAAATTCTGTTCTTAGTGAAGTCCAGCATCCTCGAACCGTTCGGGACGGCAAGACCAAGCCACTGTCCGCTCTTCTTCTTCCCCACGATCGTCGGATTGCCCGAGAGGTAGGTCTTCTTCTCCCTTCTCTTCTAGCTAAAACCGAATTGTGTGTGTTGATTTTATGTTATTATTTTTCTGTGTGTTTCTTGTTTTTCTTTTTGTTTCAACCTTAGAATAGACCCCGTGCACAGACCAGCACGTTAGATTAGGTTTATTCCATTGTTTGATTCGTTTGAATCTTGATTTTCAACATTTTTTCACCCAAATCGTGAAAATCGGCTAGATCCTCATCTAGCCGATTCTTCAAGTCTGTCCAGTGTGTTTGTGGTTCTGTTCTACAAAAAAAAAATTGTTTTAAAAAGTCATTTTGATTTATTTTGGGCGTTGGGTCTGGATCAAAGAAGTTTTTCATTGAAAATCTATAAATCGGCTAGATCCATTCTAGCTGATCTTGGTTCATTTGTAGTAAAGTCTTTGATCGTTTTGTGCAGAAAAGCAAGTTTAGCAGACTTTATTTACATCATACTTAAGTGGAGTTTGCTGAAGTTCCATGTTGATTTGAGTCTATGGTGTCGTGTGATTTAATTTTTTTTTTTTAAACCATCTTTGAATTCGCCGTTCCTTTTTGTTAGGTGTGGATGTTTAGATCGAGTAATCTGTGTAGTTTGCTGTTTTTGTGGTAGATAACAGTCTTGTAAGGTTGTTTAATTCAAAGTTTATAGTATTAGTTTCTTCCTAAATATCATTTTTGAGTTTTTAGTGGTTTTAGTGTTTCGTTGTTTTTGAAAAATATAAAAATCAAGTTTTCGTGTGCTTGTAATTATAGTGATTATTCAGCCGGCTGCATGTTTGATATTTAGTTTAGTTTATGTTCTTGTGTTCATGATTTCTTGTTTCTTGAAGTTAACTAGTTTTAGAAATAGATTTACTCGTTTGAATTTTTCATGCTTTGTTCATTAGAATAGTGTTTAGATAATTTGGTGTCTTAGGTATTTTATGATTTCCAGCATAATAGCTAAGTTATTTGTGTTTTAATTAGTTGAATTAGTTAGTATAATTCTATGTTAAATTAGTTTTATCATGTTCATTCTTGTTTTAGCTTAGTTGTTCAATTTTGATTTTTTTGATTTTTAGGTCTTCTTCTTCCCCAAGGAGGGGCGGCAGCCAATAGAGCTCCATTCGAGCTCTAGGCTATTCTTGGTAGGTCTTAGAATTAGGTAAGTTCATTATGGTGTCTAGGTTCAATGAATTAGGTTTAATGCTTTAGACGTTTTTAGGATTTTATTTAAGTAAGTCTTGAATTAGGTGTAGCATTTAATTCTAGGAATTCGTGTTTTCTATTTGAGTCTTTTCATTACCTAGGTAAGTTTTAAATTCCTTAGCCTAGAAAATAGCTTCAATTAGGGTTGACGAGTTTTGATAAGGAAGGCAATTAAGGTAATTGAATTTGAAAACGTTTTTGGAAATAGTGGATTCTTCAAAAATCGTGTGGAGCATTTAAAGAAAGGATTAAATTTTAATTGTCTATTAAAAAAAAGGAGTTACTCATTTAGCTTTGGAAAGTGCTTTTGAAATTCAATTCAATTTCCAAATTTGGTGTCCACGATTTCAAGAAAGAAATAATTGCAATTTAATTCTATCTTGGAAAGCCAAAATCGTGGGGTTCTCTAGGTTGGACGTTTTCCCTTTCCAAAGTGGATTTTAAAGCTATTTAAGGATTGTAACTCCCCATTTAATTGGACGATTTTTGATAATCCAACTTTCTAGAATTCGATAATTGATATTTATTACCTTCTTTTTCCAACCTTCTATATTAAATTCGTTTAGATTTGAATTAATTTTAGGTTAGGGAGTAGGTTACTCATTAGATATGTCTTAAATAGGGTTCAACCTAGTCAATTTAGTTGACCTAGTTAGTTGAGTCAAACCGAACCTAACCTAGTCAAAACCGAACCTAATTGAGTCAACTGAACCCAGTTAGCTAATTCAAAATCTAGTCTGAGTCACAGTCTAGCCTAAGTCAAGTCCTAGATCAAACTTAACCCAACTTTAAGTCAATCGAGCCTACCTATTCGAACCTAACTTAGTCAATCTAATTGACTTAGTTAGATGAGTCGTTTACCTAACCCAACCCGAGCCTAGCCTAGTCAAGCCCGAGCCTAGTTGAGTCAACCGAGTGAACCTAACCCTAGTCCTATCCTAAACCCGCAGCCTATGGTCTTTAGTAGCTTCATTTCATTTAATTGTAACTCATCTTGAATTTAGACTAACTCTTTTAGTTATTTGGTCTAGCCATATTGTAGAAGTGTGTGTGCGTAAGTTGTATTTGTTTCTTGTGGGTGATTTGTGTATTTCGATTATTCCAATAGTATTTAGTTCGTATTTAACTTAGTTAAATAGATTTGCATCTTTTTGATTAGCTTAGTTGCATTTGCATCATCATTTTAGCTTAGTGTTAGTCATAAATTGCAATTTACGGTTATTCTTTAATTCATTTAGTAATAGTGCATTCAATAGCAGCATATACACTGTCAAGTAGTCTCATTTAGATTGCATTAGGGTTATTTTGCATTCTTAGTGTGCAAAATAGAGTTATTTAGTGAATAGTGCACTTAAAGAAAAAACTGATTTTTTCCCTATCGTACTATCGTTATTTTATGTGCAAAAATTCTGAGTTTTTAGAAAATTATTTTTTTATTCACTTTATTGGCGTGTTATCTGACTGCATACCAAATTTCAGCTCGATCCGAGTTGGTTTGGCTTGATTTTTAAGCGTTTTGTGAAAACCGCTTTTTCTGGTTTTTAAATTTCGGGACTTTCGATATCCTGATTTTTCTCAGTTTTGAAACGCTTATATCTGGAGTTCCAGATATCGGTTTTTCATTTTGTAAAACTGTTAGATTATTTAATCTGTTAGTTACAGAACATAATACATTTTGGGAGAATTGGACCTCGTTTGTCCTGTCAAACAGTGGTTTTCCGACAATCTATCAGAACTCTATTTTACACTAGTCAGGGGCATATTTGTAATTTCTTCAGTTTCGGCATTTTAGGACTGTTTTCAGTATTTTTTGCATCTTAGGAGCTCCATCTGCATCATACAGCATTGTTAGCCATAGTTTACCTGATTTTAGAATTAGTCTAATATTTTATTTAATTGTTTTCTTATAATTAGAATTTGTTTTATTAATTTCTTAAAAATTAGACTTAGTTTCATTTATAATTTACATTAGTAGAATAAATTACTAACTTTTCATTTTCCTTTGTTTTAGGTTGAAAAGCATACTCATTTTTCCAGGGTTCATTGTCCAAGCGCGAGGATTGTGTAATTGGTGAAAGGACCAAAATACCCCTGTCGTGCAACTGAAGATTAGATTGCTTTTTCAATCCTTTTAGTGATTCATTGTATTGTTATTAGCTGTGTAATTGTAGATTGAAAATTATAATTAATAAATTAAATTTTGAGAAATATTCTGAGTAATTCCTGTTCCTTGAGGATTCGACCCGTACTTACCACTTTGTGGAAAGTCGGTTTTTATACTTTTGGTTGACGATTTTCCAAAGTTTTTATTGAAAATTACTGTTTTAAAAATATCATTTCAAAATATCAACCAAATTTTGGTGCTGTTGCTGGGGAACGGCGAATTACTTACTTTATTTGTAACACCCCAATTTTTATAACCTGAAATTGGTGGATTTTTTTTTTTTTTGAAATACATTTAAATCTTTTAGCAGTTAACAGCGGAAAAACACATTGGGCATAAAACTTGGCGTGCTACTTCAGATGAATGCTTGCAAACATATACTTATGGAATTTAAACTTTAACAACTAATTAACCATGCATGAAATAAAATCAAGTTCCATAATATCCAAAATTTATCACATTTGTCATTGAATTGAATTAAAGTAAAATCAGAGTTCAGAATTCATGAAGCAGAGGAAAGGTAGGCTCAGTCCCCGTCACAACCTTCCGCCTTCGCACGTAAGTACCTACTCATTACCTGAAAATTTTTAAACCATATAGGGTCAGACAACATGTCTCAGTAGAGTAATTATGCTAAACTTGTAAGACAGAATAACAAGACAAGGATTTCAATAGAAATTTCATGATTTAACATTTAATTTAACTTAAAAAAAATCATACAACAATCATGCATGTTTAGAAGTTTCATATTTAACAGAAAGACATAAATTCATATATTCAAAATACAAAATGCATGAACCATTAAAATGCATGACTTACCATATGCAGAAGCTCTTTCAATGCATGCATATTTTCTTATCTTTAGTTACATTTTCTTAGTTAGATGATGCATGCGATGCCAAATTAATGCACACACCATTTAAGTTATCACTTCTTAGCCCTGCTGATACGACACAGGCAGACATTCTCAGACCAGGACCATGACACAGGACGTGTTTTACATACAGGAGTGGCTTTAGCCTGGCCAGGTCCATTCACTAAGACAGGGTGAGGGACGTTAATACGAGAGAGATTCCCAACACCTTTCAACCCGATGCATCAGTTTTTCCTCACGAGTACTATAACCTCTACGCTGTAGTCTAATGCAGAGGTTTTCCCCCTAAAATCGTGGGAGGGGAGGAGCAACCTTCCGTGCCCGTAACAGAATTTGCCCCACGAAGTTTTGTATCACCTGCTACTCTACAAGCAAGTATCTTGAGTTTAATGTCACATGATTACTTGTTTACAGTCATACTTTTTATGCAACATCAAACTTAAACCACTTTATGGTCATGGATGCATTCTTATAAAGCATTGGAAAAAGTCATATAATTAAACTTATAACAGACACTAGAGCACATGCGTAGCATAAACATCTTATTCACTTTCACACAATATAATGCATATGCATGTACATGGCCAATGCAACAAGGAGAATATATATGAACATCTGTATCAATGAAACAATCATATCATCGCGATATCATGAACATACATGTAGGCAACACATTTTTAGAATTTAAAACATAAACTTGTATTCATTGGACCTTTTGATCCTAAATCTTTAATGTGTAACCTTCCATTTACAATTCATGCCATAATCATATAAGATTGCATACAATCAGACCTACATAATCATTCACATAATTCATACTAATTTTATAAAGAATTTGATTAAAAACATATATACTATGCACCCTTTGAGACTTGATTTATGAATTTGCCCTAAAATTTTCCAATTTCTTAACTCTGTCGGACTGGTACAGAGCTCACAGAAAATTTTTGGCTCTATGAACAAAGCTGAAATTTTTACAGTATATAGGAATTGTTGTCAGCTATCCATATCCTCAAACCGTTCATAAAAACTCTTTCGTATGAGAGAGTTATGCATGTTTTACTACAGACCTATTTGTTTTTGTTTTGACTGTCACAGAGATGTGCTCGGTCCATGAACAAAGCCCAAATTTCTACAGTAGATGCAGAATGGAGTTAGCTTTCCAACGCAACAATCCATTCATCAAAACTTTTCCGAACGAGGGAAAAACGACCATTTTACTGAACGGAGGTCAAGTGGAAAACCTGAAATTTCGAGATTTGCATTTGGGTGAATCAAACCGAGTCACCCGAATCCCAAGAAAAATTAAAAGAAATAGGGAATACGCATGAAATAAAATTCCGAAAATTCTAAAATATTCACAGTAGATGAAGCACTTAATAATCTATCAATCCAAGCTAATATTTGCATAAAAATCATGGAATAAATCAAATACAAATATATTCTACGAATCTATTTCTAAGAAACCGATTTTTATAATAAACCCGATTTCAAAAATGGTTTTCTTTAGGGGAAAACGTGTTTTTGCCATGGATCATTAGATCTGAGTCAAACCCACGGTTAGGAGGGTTTGATTATGATCTAAACTCATGAAAAAGCATCAAAATCTATGCCAAGAACTCCGTTCTTGCAAGAAAAGCATAGAAACCCTACCTTTTGTTGAAAAAAAATGTATCTCTTGATGGATGAACGGCCCTTTTTGCTCGATCCACCGATCAACCCTTTCTTCCAGCAAGGTGAAGACCTTAGATCTCCTCTCCACACCCCTTGAGGCCTGGATCTTGCACTCAACAACCAAAAGAAACCCTAAAAGAAGAGAATAGGGAAGGGAAATAGAGGAGAGAGAGAAGAGGGTTTTTGGGGGAGAGAGAAGCTCTCCTTTTTTTTTTCCAGCACAAATGAGGGGGGCAAGGGCTATGGGAGGGTTTTATAACCCTTCTTAAATTAGGTTATGTGCTGGAATTAATTCCAGCCCTTGATCTCATTAATGAAATTCATTTGGAGCCCTTGATCTCCACTTTGACTTTTCAAACTTTAAATAACCTTGAAATTCACTATACCTTTATTTTCAATTTGAATTTGAAGTAAGATGCCACAGGATGGGACGGCCCACCTATGGGCTCCTACTAAACTAATGAAAATGGATTTTAATTTATAAAAAGGAAAACTATTATATTAAACTATTATTGAATAATCATAAAATTCTAATTAAGAACCGTTTTAGTTTTATATACCCACAACTCATGTGAAAATGTAAAGGAATTGAATATAAGTTAATTCCATCTTATTAAGCATGTTAATATGTATATTTTTAAAATCTACTTTTGTTAATTTACTTTATTTAAATAATTTTACTTAAAAGAAAAATCAACATTTTCTTTTTAAGTAAGATGTTTTCAATTAGACATCACTTAGAATTTTCTCAGATATCCAAACCATGTAGGGTTTATATTTACTACAATTCAAAATAATTAAACCCCTTAATCCTTACGAATATACTCAAACATTAATTTTTAAAGAAATTAGGGTTTTATATTGGCACGAAATTCAGGACATTTCACAATGCTATAGAAAAGAACTTAGAAATTTTCGGATATTACATTATTTCTTAGAATTTGACTTATTAATTTGTTTTAGTTAGTTACTTAGTTGTTTTATTTTTTTAGTTAGTAGGATTAGTAAGTGAATATAGGATTAACATAGTTAGTAAATATAGGATTCACGTATTGTTCTTTCTAGGATTCACTTTACATTCATTCTGCAAGGAGCGATTAGACAGGTGGGTTTTAGAAAAACTTAGTTTGTGATTTCCTGTATTTATCTTTTCAGTATTTTAGAATAGTTTACTTTGTTAGTTTATTTATTTAGTTATATAATTCTGACATAGATAGTTAGCATATTTGTTTCTTAGTTGTTGTTATTTGTATTATTTATATTTTAGTACCTGTGTTAGTTTAGATTTAGATTTAGGTTGTGTGCTTACATCTGGTCTTTGTACGAGTGTATGCAGAGGCGACGAGGTCTAGGAACACCCTTACATCCATTTAATGATAACCCAGAGAGAATTTTACATTCTCATCGAAGTTCAACAACAATGGCTGATATGGATCCTCCACCCCCAGTTCATCCACGTCCTTTGCGGGAATACTTCATTCCCACAGATTATGTTCAGGCATCCTGCATTCGGAGACCCGATGTAGGAGCACCTCATTATGAGATTAAGGCCAGCATTATTCAGATGCTCCCATCTTTTTATGGCCTTAGTCACGAGGATCCCTACCGGCATTTAGATGAATTCCTCGAAATCTGTTCTACTATAAAGATACAGAATTTCGATGATGATGCTTTGAGGTTGACTCTATTCCCTTTTTCATTAAAGGACAAAGCCAAGTATTGGCTAAAGTCCTTAGATTTCGTAGAAATAGAGTCTTGGAATCAGTTACAGCAGGAGTTTCTTCGGAAATACTTTTCCATTGGTCGTACGAACCAATATCGACGAGCCATCACTAGTTTCGCGGAGCTAGATGGTGAGCACTTCCATGAGACCTGGGAGAGAATGAAGGATCTCCTCAGAAAATGTCCCTATCTTCAGGTACCGAGATGGCAACTGGTGCAGAGCTTCTAGGATGGATTGTCTGACAGGAATCATTAGATGGTCGACTCTTCATGTGGGGAAACATTTATGCTGAAGAGCGAGGATGAAGCATGGAGGTTATTTGATACCTTGGTCGAGAATTCCCTCCACCATGCTTCGAGCTCTCATTCGGATAGAGCCACATCCAGCATTCAGAAGAAAGCTGGTGTTCTTGAGATTGGTCCATCTACTGCACTACAGTGCAAGGTAGACATGATTGCTCAGAAGTTGGACCAGCTTCTCTCAGGACCACCCACTACACAGCAGGTGTGTACTCTATGTGTCAGTCCGGCGCATGATATCACTGAGTGCCCTTCGGCAGCTCAGTACCCTGAATTTGTTCAAGAACAAGTTCAGGCAGCTCAGGGTTACGTCAGACCGCCGAACAACCCATTCTCATCTACATATAATCCGGGTTGGCGTAACCATCCCAATTTTTCATGGAAGAATCCACAGTCTTCCATGCAGATGCCTACTTCCTCCCAGCCAGCTCGGCCACCATCTTTTTCTCAAACATTCCAAAGGCCGAGTTACTCTCAGTCTTCTACTTTATTTCCTCTCTCGATTCAGCAGGAATCTGCCCAGTAGACCTCTTTTGAGGAGAGACTTCTTCAGGCATTCCAAGAGGTGAAAACCTTTAATCAGAATGCCTTCGAGAAGTGTAGCCAGATCTTGAGCTCACATACGCAGTCCATTGCGAAGTTAGAATCGCAAATGGGACAGTTAGTAGAGGTTATCAGTAGGAGACCCGAGGGTACATTGCCGAGCCAGGCTGTCATGAACCCAAAGGGCAAGGACCAGATGAATGGAGGCCTATTTCATACTGAGACACAACAGCAGGATAAATCTGTTATGGCCCTGAGGAGTGGACGTGAGTATCACGTCGAGAGCAGAGAGAGAGAGAGAGAGTAGAGAGAGGATAGAGGAGCCAGCGACCATTGTTTCACCTTCGTCGGCTCAGCCATCATCACCATCCCCACCATCATCTTCTTCACCTTCATCATCTTCGTCCTCAGTGCAGAAGAAGGATAGGAGTAAAACTCCTCACAAAGAGGAGGAACCACACGAGTATATTCCTCCACCACCCTATCCCAAAGCATTAGAGTCTCCTGGATTTAGAGGGAAGCAAGGTGCAAAGATCCAGGACATGCTTGACATCTTCAAGCATGTGCATATCAACTTACCTTTGCTTGATGCGATTCAGCAGGTGTCGGCATATGCCAAATTCCTGAAGGAGCTATGTACGCAGAAGTGGAAATCTAGAGAGAAAGTTCCTAACAAAGTCCATCTTACTGAGCAAGTGAGTTCAGTACTTCAGCATCAGACACCACCAAAGCTCAAGGACCCTGGAGCCCCGATCATTGCTTGTACCATAGGGAACATCCGGATAGAACGCACATTGCTCGATCTTGGAGCAAGCGTGAACATTCTACCTAGGTATTTCTTTGATTCTTTCGAGCTAGGAGAGATGAGATCGACTCCTATTACACTTCAGCTGGCAGATTGTTCTGTTATGGTATCGAGAGGTGTCTTGGAGGACGTGCTAGTTAAGGTGGATGACTTTTATTTCCCCGTTGATTTCATCATTCTGGATATGGAAGGAGTAGATAGCCAGCACCAGACTCTGATCATTTTGGGCAGACCATTCTTGGTGACTGCCAATGCGTGCATCAACTGTAGGACCGGAGCCATGGATCTCTCATTTGGCAATAGGAAGGTCAAGCTGAATATTTTCAATGCCGTGATGGGACCAGCAGGAGACATGGACTGCTTTCATGTAGATATTGCACAGGAATTATTGGAGGAGCAGCCTGAGTTGTATATTACTGAGGATTCCTTAGAATTGTACCATATAGAGAAGAATAGTTGTATAGATAGCGTAGATGTGTCTAGAGTGTCGTCGGAGAGATTACCTGTGGGAGCTATCATTGAGACTCTTCCACCACTTGCGGAGACCCCCACCAAATCTTCGATCGAATCACCTCTGAAACTCGAGTTGAAACCCTTACCGGATTCACTCAAGTATGCGTACCTTGGAGATGATAAGACTCTGCTTGTGATCATCTCGTCCCTGCTCACAGAGGAGCAGGAGCAGAGATTGTTGACTAATCTGCGAGAGCACAAGGCAGCGATTGGCTGGGGAGTTGCTAATCTGAAGGGGATTGATCCTTCATTCTGCATGCATAGAATTCATTGCGATGAGGAAGTTAAGCCAGTGAGAGATATGCAGAGAAGGCTAAATCCCAACATGAAGGAAGTGGTGAAGAACGAGGTGGTGAAGTGGTTGGATGCTGGAATCATTTACCCTATTTCTGATAGCCAGTGGGTCAGTCTGATTCAGGTTGTGCCGAAGAAGTCAGGACTCACTGTTATGGAGAACGAGAAGGGTGAGAGAATTCCGATGAGGACCACTACAGGATGGCGGGTCTGTATTGATTATCAGAAGCTGAATGTGGCAACTAGGAAAGATCGTTTCCCATTGCCATTCATTGATCAGATCTTAGAGAGACTCGCAAGACAGAGCTACTACTGCTTTTTAGATGGATACTCAGGATACAATCAGGTAGTTGTCCATCCTGACGACCAGGAAAAGACTACATTTACATGTCCTTATGGCACCTTTGCATTCAGACGTATGCCGTTCGGGCTCTGCAATGCCCCGACAACTTTTCAGAGGTGTATGCTTGCTATCTTCTCGGACATGATAGATGATATGATGGAGGTTTTCATGGATGACTTTTCAGTGTATGGCTCTTCATTTGAAGATTGCCTCCAAAAAACTTACTCGAGTATTGAGTAGGTGTGCAGAGACAAATCTTGTTTTGAGTTGGGAAAAGAGCCATTTTATGGTCCAGGAGGGGATTGTGCTTGGACACATTGTGTCCAAGCGAGGCATTGAGGTTGACAAAGCGAAGGTGGAATTCATTTCCCGTTTGACTCCACCCACCTCTGTGAGGCAGATTCGGTCATTTTTAGGGCATGCGGGCTTTTATAGGCGGTTCATAAAAGATTTCAGTATAATCTCTCGACCACTGTGTACTTTATTAGAGAAAGACCAACCCTTTGTTTTTAGCGAGGATTGTATGAAGGCCTTTGAGATTCTCAAAGAGGCCTTGATTACTGCACCCATTTTGAGACCTCCGGATTGGACTCTCCCATTTGAGATCATGTGCGATGCATCTGATTATGCTATGGGGGCTATTTTAGGACAACACATTGATAGGAAGCCCTATGTGATCTACTATGCGAGTAGAACTCTGTCTGATGCTCAAATGAATTATACTACGATAGAGAAGGAGCTACTTGCGGTAGTTTTCGCATTGGACAAGTTTAGGTCTTATTTACTTGGTTCGAAGGTGGTTGTCTATTCTGACCATGCTGCATTGAAATATTTGTTGAATAAGAAAGACACCAAACCGAGATTGATTCGTTGGACTCTATTACTACAGAAGTTTGATCTCGAGATTCGAGATAAGAAGGGAAGCGAGAATGTAGTAGCAGACCATCTTTCCAGACTGATAGTAGAGACCACGCAGGATCAGAGGCCGATCAGTAATTCTTTCCCCGACGATCAAATCATGTCAGTCAGTACATCGCAGTTACCTTGGTTTGCAGATATTGTGAACTATCTGGTTTCGAGACAGATCCCTGAGCATTGGAACAAGAATGAGCGTGAGAGATTCCTATCTCAGGTGAGGCACTATTATTGGGATGAACCAGAGTTGTTCAAATACTGTGCAGACCAGATTATTAGGAGATGTGTTCCGGAGGAGGAGTACCAGTCCATTCTTAGTTTTTCCCATTCATTAGCTTGTGGAGGGCATTTTAGCAGTAGGAAGACAGCTGCAAAGGTTTTGCAGTCAGGATTTTATTGGCCCACACTCCACAGGGATGCTCATGAGTTTTGTAGGCGATGTCTTTGATGTCAGCAGATTGGGAACATGTCCAAGAGGGACATGATGCCCTTGCTTCCGATTTTGATAGTCGAGATTTTTGATGTTTGGGGCATTGATTTCATGGGACCATTCCCGCCTTCATTTGGAAATTTATACATTCTTGTGGCGGTTGATTATGTGTCCAAGTGGGTCGAGGCGGTGGCAACCAAGATCAATGATCATAGAGTAGTGCTTAAGTTCATTAAGCACAACATTTTCAGACGTTTTGGTGTGCCACGTGCGATGATTAGTGATGGTGGCAAGCATTTTAGGAATGTTCAGATAGCTTCTTTGCTGAGAAGATATTCTGTCAATCATAGATTCACCACTCCGTATCATCCGCAAACTAGTGGATAGGTTGAGGTTTCGAATAGGGAGATTAAGCGAATTTTAGAGAAAACAGTTCGCCCGGACCGCAAGGATTGGTCCCAGCGCTTAGATGATGCACTTTGGGCATATAGAACTACATTTAAGACTCTCATTGGCATGTCCCCGTTTCGCCTTGTATTCGGGAAAGCATGCCATCTTCCTGTCGAGCTAGAGCATAGAGCGTATTGGGCTATCAAGAAGTTGAATTTTGACCTCACCCAGGCTGGCAAAGAGAGAGCACTGCAGCTCTCAGAATTAGAGAAACTCAGGAATGATGCGTATGAGAATGCCAAATTATACAAAGCTCGCATGAAAGCGTTTCATGATAAGTACATTGTCAGAAAAGTGTTTGAGCCAGAGCAGAAAATGTGGCTATACAATTCTCATTTGCATTTATTCCCAGGGAAGTTGAGATCGAGATGGACAGGACCGTACATTGTGAAAGAAGTATTTCCACATGGAGCAGTGACATTATTCGATCCTATGACCCAAGGTACATTCAAGGTCAATGGGCAAATATTGAAGCCCTTTATTTCAGATTCTTTGCAAGATGGTGAGTGTGAGATAGTGCATCTCACGAAGGCATGATGATTCAACCTGAGGGATGTATCATATGTACACTAGTTTGTTTTTTTTCATTTCAGTATTTTTCTTTATTCAGTATTTTATTTCATATGTGCTAACTTTTGTTTTGACGTATGCAGGATGAATCTAACACTTAGTGTATCAGTTACAAGGTACAGAGAAGAGCTTTCAAAGAATTCAAAGATCAGATGAAATTCAACTTCAGAAGCTCAGATCAGATCAGGTTGTATCTATCCTTTCTCCCGTATTCTTATTGTCTTTTAGTGTGCATGTGCATTGCATTTTTATATATTTTGTATGCTACTAAGGACAGTGTCATTCAAGCATGGAGGGGTGGTTTAGATGCACACACAAAAAAAAAATTTATGTCTGGTAACTAAGATAGGCATTTGAGAACAAGTTGTAGCATATATGATTGTTTTTTGCATAATCTAACAGTTTAGAAATTTTTAAGCCCCATGTAAAAAAAATTTTTTTTGAACTGATTCGAATAGAGTAGTTATTTATGAGAAAATTCAAAGAAAAGATAGTATTTGATTGTTAGAAAATTTTGAATCACTTTAGTATAAGTATGCATAGTATGTTTTGTGAAAGAAATAAACAATGGAAAGATGCTTTTGAAAAATGAGTTTAAAAGAATAGAGCTACGTTTAGTTGTTGATGTCATAGTGAACCCTAGTAGTGGAACTCAGACACGAGATGAAGTGTTTGAGTCTCTTGACGAAAAGGATAACGAAGGAGATCATCTTCTTGTCTAGTTGATATATGTGGCCTTTGTAGTTCGAGTAAGTAGAATCTGAAGGGTGTTTTACACCTGGTGCCCCAAAGCCAACTAGTTTGGGAGCCACCGGTTCGAAAGCTTGTTACATGGACTGCATAGAAAGCCTAAGGGATAAAGACATTGCACATGACGAGAGGAAGACTATACGTAAACTATTAGAATAGAAGGTCTAGTGACTCGAGCAATTAAGTCCGAGGGATACTTTGTATCTAGTGCCCTAAGGCCGGCCAGCTTGGGAGTCACTAACCCAAAGCTCGCTACACGGGTCATGAAAACTGACTATTCAAAATAGTGCTTGGGTGAGAAGAATGTTCAAGAGTGAAAATTGAGAAAAAAGTGAGAAATTGAAAATCCAAAGAAAGAAAAAGAATGTGCTGAATGAGAAAAATTTTATTGCTTAAGAATATGTGTGCATTACTGTGCAGAAAATATACAAGTGAGGATAAATGAGTAAAACATGAGAATACTTGACTTTCTGAGAAAAATCATAAAATAGCTACAATGTTAGAAAAGTGAAGAAAAAGAATTTTTACTGTGGTGGCATGAGATTTCTGAATTTGTTTTTGAGAATGTCAATTACATGAAATATTTGTTCCAACTGTTCTCTTAATTGCCTAATATTTTTTAAAATCATCCTGGCATTTCATTTATGTTTGTGGGTAGCATCTCTGCAAACCCTCACGAGACCTTACTCGTCCACTGGTGTAAGCTAGGGGTTTAAAAAGCTTGTTGCATACGCTAAATGCAACCGTGATTCCTACGAAAGTGACTTAGTTTTATGCATTCATGTTTAGCATTTCTTATCTTTGTTGTATAGCATAATTAGGGTTTGTTAAGGGACTAACAAACATTCAAGCATGGGGGTATTTGATGATGCATGAAATGCACATCATGTTAACAAGTTTTTCATGCATTTTGTAATGAGTTTGAGGTTTTAAACCCATGTTTAGATGCATTTTGTTAGTAAAGGGTTATGGTTCGAATTTCAGAGAAATTGGAGTTAAAATGAGAGAGTTATGGCGATTTCAGTGTTTGGGCACGAATTTTGAGGTGGATTGGATCCATATCCGACCCAATTAGGCTGTTTGGACCATGGATCAACCTTTAGAAAGCCCAAAATCCAACCCACACGCATATCCATATCCATTTCAGAAAGTTTTGCAGAAAACCCCTCAGAAAGTGGCGCCTAGTAAAATAATTTTTTATAACATTGTTTCTGAAATTCCAAAAAGTATAAATATACTTTTTAGAAGAACCCTAGGCGTCTTTGGCTTGGATTTGACGCCCCCTACAGTGCCTCTATCTCCAGCATCGTCTCCCCTTCCATTCCATCACGTTTTGGCCATTGAAGACCGGTTTATGCTTGGAAATCAAGCATATTTTGATCTCTCTCTTCGATTCTTGTCATTTCTTCCTATTCCTTGCTGCGTTTTTCACTATTTTCTGTGTTTTTGCAGGTGTAGCAGAGGTGGAGACTACTAACCTTGATTGGTAGTGTGAAACACACCATCAAGGTGAACCGGCTCTACCTCCATCCGGTTTTCTGAGCCCTCCGATCGCGAATCGACACCCATCTCATCCTCGGTGGATCTCCAACGTGTTGCAGCTGCAAAAGTTCTGTTCTTGGTGAAGTCCAGCATCCTTGAACCGTTAGTGACGGCAAGACCAAGCCACTATCCGCTCTTCTTCTTCTCCATGATCGTCGGATCGCCCGAGATGTAGGTCTTCTTCTCCCTTCTCTTCTAGCTAAAACTGAATTGTGTGTGTTGATTTTATGTTATTATTTTTCTGTGTGTTTCTTGTTTTTCTTTTTGTTTCAACCTTAGAATAGACCCCGTGCACAGAGCAGCACATTAGATTAGGTTTATTCTATTGTTTGATTTGTTTGAATCTTGATTTTCAACATTTTTTCACCCAAATCGTGAAAATCGGCTAGATCCTCATCTAGCCGATTCTTCAAGTCTGTCCAGTGTGTTTGTGGTTCCGTTCTACAAAAGAAAATTTGTTTTAAAAAGTCATTTTGATTTATTTTGGGCGTTGGGTCTGGATCAAAGAAGTTTTTCATTGAAAATCTATAAATCGGCTAGATCCATTCTAGCCGATCTTGGTTCATTTGTAGTTTTAGTCTTTGATCATTTTGTGCAGAAAAGCAGGTTTAGCAGACTTCATTTACATCATACTTAAGTGGAGTTTGCTGAAGTTCCATGTTGATTTGAGTCTATGGTGTCGTGTGCTTTAATTTTTTTTTTTTTAAACCATCTTTGAATTCGCCGTTCCTTTTTGTTAGGTGTGGATGTTTAGATCGAGTAATCCGTGTAGTTTTCTGTTTGTGTGGTAGATAACAGTCTTGTAAGGTTGTTTAATTCAAAGTTTATAGTATTAGTTTCTTCCTAAATATCATTTTTGAGTTTTTAGTGTTTTTAGTGTTTTTAGTGTTTTTAGTGTTTCGTTGTTTTTGAAAAATATAAAAATCAAGTTTTCGTGTGCTTGTAATTGTAGTGATTATTCAGCCGGCTGCATGTTTGATATTTAGTTTAGTTTATGTTCTTGTGTTCATGATTTCTTGTTTCTTGAAGTTAACTAGTTTTAGAAATAGATTTAGTCGTTTGAATTTTTCATGCTTTGTTCATTAGAATAGTGTTTAGATAATTTGGTGTCTTAGGTATTTTATGATTTCCAGCATAATAGCTAAGTTATTTGTGTTTTAATTAGTTGAATTAGTTAGTATAATTCTATGTTAAATTAGTTTTATCATGTTCATTCTAGTTTTAGCTTAGCTGTTCAATTTTGATTTTTTTTATTTTTAGGTCTTCTTCTTCCCCAAGGAGGGGCGGCAGCCATTAGAGCTCCATTCGATCTCTAGGCTATTCTTGGTAGGTCTTAGAATTAGGTAAGTTCATTATGGTGTCTAGGTTCAATGAATTAGGTTTAATGCTTTAGACGTTTTTAGGATTTCATTTAAGTAAGTCTTGAATTAGGTGTAGCTTTTAATTCTAGGAAATCATGTTTTCTATTTGAGTCTTTTCATTACCTAGGTAAGTTTTAAATTCCTTAGCCTAGAAAATAGCTTTAATTAGGGTTGACGAGTTTTGAGAAGGAAGGCAATTAAGGTAATTGAATTTGAAAACATTTTTGGAAATAGTGGATTCTTCAAAAATCGTGTGGAGCATTTAAAGAAAGGATTAAATTTTAATTATCTATTAAAAAAAAGGAGTTACTCATTTAGCTTTGGAAAGTGCTTTTGAAATTCAATTCAATTTCCAAATTTGGTGTCCACGATTTCAAGAAAGAAATAATTGCAATTTAATTCTATCTTGGAAAGCCAAAATCGTGGGGTTCTCTAGGTTGGACGTTTCCCCTTTCCAAAGTGGATTTTAAAGCTATTTAAGGATTGTAACTCCCCATTTAATTGGACGATTTTTGATAATCCAACTTTCTAGAATTCGATAATTGATATTTATTACCTTCTTTTTCCAACCTTCTATATTAAATTCGTTTAGATTTGAATTAATTTTAGGTTAGGGAGTAGGTTACTCATTAGATATTGTGATCATCGCAAAATTTTTCCTCTCATAATATTCTCTCTCTTCTTTCTCTTTTCCTTTCTAACCTCTATTTCCTCCTTTTTGAAGAGAGAAAATAAAAGGGCAAAAAGAAAGAGGAGAAAAGAAAAGAAGAGAAGAGGAATTCTTTTGCGGGGTCTCACTTGACCTTAATTTTGAAAATATTTGAAATAACTCGCCTCCGTTTTAAAATATTTTCGGAAAAACTGGGAGACGGGATCCGCTCGTCGGTACGAGGTTCGACCGTTCCTGGCGCCTTTACCAGGGGTAATCGAACCAAGGGTCGAATTAATGCCTTTTGCATTGCTAAGAAATTATCTAAGAAATTATTCTAAGTCTAAATGCACAAAGAATCATGCTTGTGCAAATACAAAAATGTATGCTCTTTTTGAAAATGTTTTGAGGAATTCCCAAGTGTTTCTGAGATGAATCTGATAAAGTGAAGAAATGATTTCTAACTTAGAACTTAGGATTAAAGTTCTAAGTTTTTAGAATAATCAAGAGCTTGGGAAAATAAATCTGGATTTTGGAAAATGATTTTGAAGTTTTGAGATAAAAGAAGAAGAAAGGAATTTTCAAAGTCATAAATGGACTTTGAATCAGAATAGAAATGAAAATGGATTTGATTCAGAAGGAAAGATGGAATTGGGAAATCTGAATAAAATTGAGAAATGGAAAAAGTTGGAATTTCAAGATGAAATTTGAATCCAAGATCTGGATTCTGAATAGAGTTCAAAGTTGAATTTTGAATTTAGGATCTGAAATGGGAACTTGATTTGAAATCTGGAATGAAATGGAGTTGGTTTTAAGGATTGGAATTAAAGTGGAATTTGGATTTGGAATTTTGAATGGAATTGGATTCAAGGTTCGGAATCCAAGATGGTTTTTGGATCTGAAATCTGAGATCCAAGATAGAGTTGGACTCTGGATCCTAAGATGGAATTGGATCTGAAGTCTGAGATCCAAAGTAGAATTGGATTCTGAATCCTAGAATGGATTTGGATCTAAAGTCTGAGATCCAAAGTAGCATTGGGTTCTGGATCCTAAATGGAATTTGGATCTGTAATTCGAGATCCAAAGTGGAATGAGGATCTGGATCCTAAATGGAATTTGGATCTGTAATTTGAGATCCAAAGTGGAATGAGGATCTGGATCCTAGAAGGGATTGGGTCTAAAGTCTGGAATTCATGATGCAATTTGGATCTGAAGTCTAAGATCCAAAAGTAGAATTGTATTCAGAAAACTGGATCCAAGTTGATCCAACTTTGGATTTGGGTTTTGAAAGTCCAAATGGGACTTTTGAAGATGGATCTGGGGTTTGAAAAACCTAGAATGAATTTAAGATTTAAGAAGAGTCAAGATTCAAAATCAATTTCAAACTTGTGATTTTGAATTTGAAGATAAGAAGATAGACTTGATTTTTGTATTTGAAGATGAATCAGAAACTTCAAAGTTTAAATTGAACTTTGAAATTGAATTTTGAATTGAGTCGGAAATTTGAAGTTTGAATATAAAATGATTTTGGAATTTCAAAGTCAAATTGGACTTTGAAATTGAATTTTTGAATCTTGAAATGAGATATAATTGGATTTGAATAAGATTTGATCTGAGAAATGAAGAAGAAGAATCACTTGGAATTTTGAAAAGGAAGTTTTGAAAATATGATGCAATTCTATCCTATATGATGAATGAATTTGAATAAGTTGAAATTGGATTTGAAAATTATATTTCATTCTTCAAATGAATTTAAATGAGATTAATGATATAATACACTCCTGACTATGGTCATTGAATGTATTATATAATAGTCTTATCTAAACTCAAATGAAGGATAAAATACCTTTTTTGTGCTTTTATAGAATTTAAAATGAAATTAACCCTCAATATACCCTGACTATGGCCATTGGTATATATTTTGAGTTAATTTTAAGTTAAATTCTGATAAAAGAAGAAAATATTTTAGGAAAATATGATGAATTTTGAAAATGGATCCAGTGTAGATCCAGTGTTATTTTGTAAAAGTTGAAAATGCTAAGTTTTGTCCACACCCTGACTATGGTCATTGATGTGGATCATCAACTTAGTATCAATTACCTCTTACAAAATGGTGCACGTGCCATTCGTGTTTCACCATTGTGAGAATTTGAGAAATAAAGAAAAAAAAATGCATGAGAACAAGTAATTCATGATGTTTATAATGCTCATTCATTCTACCCTTGAACTGGAAATGTAAATTCTCATTTAAGATCTAACTTATTACAATCTTGATTTTGAATAAAAATAAAAAAAAATCCTAAACTACAAAGGGGAAAGTAAACTTTCTACCTAATTCCTGCAAAACCAAGATTAGCATAAGAAAAAGGTAATGGAAGACATTCTGTTTTAATGCGAATGCTCATGCTTACTCTAGATGGAGAATACATATTCAATATGCTAAATGTCACACCTAGACCAAGAAGGAAATATGTATGTGTTATCTATGTGTATACATGATTGCCTAGGGGTGATGAAGACGTGTTGTGAAAAGGAACACCCCAGTCTTTATTGGAATGATGTGAAGGAGAAGAAGCTACAGCCGTTGGGCGCTATGTCAGATTCTAAAGGGAGTTTTAATGCAACATATAACCCCCAAAGGGATAGTGTTGACAGTATGGCTGTAGGTGTGTATATGTAGCATATGTGGTTAGGGTAATAACAATGGGTGGAGCATGCTGATATGGCTGCAAGAGGTGGTAGGTGATAAGATGGATGGGAGCAGCTGTGGGTTGCTGTAAGGCTGTAGCAATGTGGACAATGCTATAGGTGCAGCAGGTAAGTGTCAACAATAATTTACAGAACATATATACTCGTTTGTAATTTGATCTATACAGCCTCAGAAACTAACTGGTCTGTGATGGAAGCCAGCTTATTATTGTCAAGTCTTAGGAATAAGTCTTGCACATCAATATGAGTAAAAGAAAAAGGAATAAGCCCCTGCACAGGTTTATGTTAAGCCAAGTTCAATATATACAAAGCACCTATATACTTATGTTTCATTATATACATTTTAATTTATGAAGCATGGGTATCATTTTTTGGTTCACCATTGTTCTTCATACAATACAAGTGGAAGGTTCTGCTAAAATATAAAGATGATAATGCAGAAATCTAACCAAGTGGGCTGGAGCATCAATCAAAACAACACCAGTGACCTGGCTCCCTGTAAGGAACTCTAAGTCTCAAAATATTATGTACTTCAACAAGTGACAGAAAAAAAAATAACTTGATTATAATATACCATCACTACTTGTAGCAGGAAACTCTTTAGTTTCCAAGAGATGAACCACGAAACATTTTAACACATCACTGTTACCATCTTACAAGTGGAAAGTATGCTAAAGGAGAATACAATGCAAAACATTCCAAGCAAAAAAGGAAAATAATGTGCACTAAAATCAGCACTTTCACTGCATCTCTACCCTTTCAAAAAAAAAAGAAAAAAAAGAAATTGAAAAACAAAAGAAACTAAATCAAACCACAAGAGAAGCATATAGCAGACCTTCGTATATGGACATCCTCTCTTACCTTATCCTAGCAGGAGCATCTTGAAAGGAATCAAAACTGAATTCAAGGAATCAATGAAAATACCAAACCCATCTACTCTCAACAGTGTCTCAAAAGGAGAAGTCATCTAAATGGAGCTAAGAACTCTCAGCAAGGCACTTGCAACATCTAAACATCAAGGGAATTTATCTGCAGGGTTATTATATACATCGTCAGTGGTGAGAATAAAACAATGCCACCAAATGGCTAAGTGAGTTTGCAGCTATTTGCAGAAGAATGTTGAGAAATTAACCACTTGCAGGTCATAATTGAAATAATGAAATTTTGTATGCCGAAATAGATTAAAATCTAACAAAGATAACACGATGATCTTCAGAAGCTCCTCTTTGAAATCCCCTTCAACACCTGATACTGATACAGAGATAGGGGCCAACCCTGGGCACCTTATCTTCTTGTTTTATGTTAATGGACAATAATTTCACATTTGTAGTGTTCAGAGGGAAAAGCAAATGCAAACCAAAAATTGAACAGGTTTTTAAAGAGAACAGTGTCTGAAACATTGTTGACAGTAAAATTTTATTTGGAAAGATCAACTCACCTTGCACAACCATCATAACGAAAAGGAAAGATAAAGGAGAAACAACACGCCTCTCGAGAAAGAAAGATATTGGAAAACAGAAAGGTAAAATAGCATATGAGAATAAATCTACAAGTTAGCATGCAGTGTCTTCAACTAAAGAAGCAAACAGTAAAGCATTTGTGGCTTACCTACCTGAACCAAATACCAACCTGTTGTATTTCCATGTTTTTTTTTTATGTTGTCTAACCGAGCTTACCTAAATTCCCACCATGATATGCATTTCTCAAGGCAATCAAGCTAACATTACCATTGTAAAACCGAGACATAAGCATCGCCAGTTCATTTGCTTCAGTACCGGAATTGACAAAATATACATATAGGATGTTAAGTCTCTGTTTGTAATAGCAAACCGGAGTTTTTGCGCCTGTACAATCTTCTTTGCCTTGCCCTTGGCATATAGCATTTCAAATTCATCACCCTAGCAATCAGCTAGGCTGGGAGCCTCATTGTAATAGAAAAGTGACCATGTTTCATTGTCCTGAACCCTCTTCATGAAGAGATTATGTACCCAAAGTGCATAGAAAAGATCACATGTTCTGTTTTCTTCTTGAAGATTCACAGCTCTTAGATGAAATTCCCTAGGTGACAACAATCTGCCATTCCATGATTGATGAGATCGCTTGCATTGCTGGAATGGTTGTAAAGAAACGCCAGATTCTTCAAATGCTCGCTACCAAATGATGTAAACCTTGAATCTCCATCTCCTCAATTCTAACTACTGAAGACCTCAGGGTGATCACAACAGAAGCCGCTTGAAGATGGAAATACACCACAATTGACCTCCGATGTTTTGAGCTTACTCCAACACAATTTGCACTGAGTTCAAGCTTCAATCAGGGATGAATAACCTTGTTCAATGATCCACCTGCAGAACGAAAAAAAAAAAAGCAACAAGAAAAGAAGAAGCCAAGTGCCAGGTTTGAAAGTCAATGAATTGGTTCATTCCTGGGCCATTTTCAAAACAATTCCTCATGCCTTCACATTCATCATGGTGATAAAAACCTTGATGAAGCTAATTCCAATGTACATGAACATATACAAATGTCCATGTTTGGGCATTGATTTTAAGACAAACGCCACATCTGATTGATGAGGTGATAGATTGAGTGAAGATTTGCTAAAATGATCGTCACTCTCAATTACTATATGGTGATTTTCATATCATATTTCTGTTATGGTGGTACCGAGCCAAATGTCCAAAACCTCCTAATGCAGCTATAAATCCCTTCCAAGGAACCAACACAGATTTGATCCCTTTAAATGAGGCTCAACCAATTGTTTCAGCATCCAATTCTTCTACAGTCCAGAAATCAGAACCGATCAATCTGCTAGTACATGCCTCTAAAAGATTTGTTGTTTTAATCTATATTTACTGTAAATGACTGATGCCAAGTGAGTTCCCCTAAACATATGCATGATATGGAAATAATAAAAAAAAAACAGACATGGATAAAAATGGCAGAAAACCGTAAGACAAACCGTGAGCATGAGATGTAATAGACATTGCAAGTATATGTGTTTTAGACAGGAACAGCTTCTCTAAACAAAACATGAAATGATAGATCCCGATTTTATCATATCAAACACAAGGGTAAGATGGGATTGCCTGAACAGAATGTGACGTTGATATCCTCTCCTTTTCATTGCATAACCTGTAAAATTTAATTCAAAATTCCCCACCTTCCAGGAGATCTTAGATAAAGAGTTGGCTAAACCCAGTTGAAACTTACCAACAATATTAACAGGATAACATCCAGCAAAATGACTCAAAAGGATTCATAGTGGAAGATAACTTGGGATGATCAACTGTGAGAGAATGGCACCTACGTACTGTTTTCTTCTTTTCTCTTTTTTTTTTTACACCCATTACAGAAGTGCATATCAGTCAATAGATTCTTCCCCTTTCAGCAAGAAATTAATATAAACTATTGCAAAAAGAATGTAACGTATGTAAATGCTGGCATCATAAGATTTCAAGCAAATCAACCCACATCAAATGGCAAATTAAAAAAAAAAAAATCTAGATTTCATTCATTACGGAAAGAGCCATTTTATATATCTAATTGGTTCATCATTCTTGAAATAATAAGAGATGTGGGTGGGACAAACTGTGTAGATTTATAAAGTTGCAGAATATAAACACTGTAATGCTGGACCAATGAACTGCAGATATACTTCTGAAGGTAAATGTAGTAGTGAAACAATGATTGAAATGGTGATTGCGCTGGATAGACACAAGATGATATGTAATACTAAACAAGAAATGGAGATATAAACCCAACATAATGAAATGTAATGCGGATGGGAATGTACAGGGATGGGATAGTGATTGATATCCTGCTATGATACCCCAACAGTTTGGATACACAGGTCGGGTAGTATCACAAACATATCGATATGAATGGGTTGCTGCACCTCGATCTGATGCAAACGATATACTGAAGTTGCAGGAAAGGTTTAAATCTAGGATAATGAAATGTTGAACCCCCATAGATCCAAAACGTAATGAATAACAAGAGAAATATAAACAAGTGAGATAAAACAACGATTAATGAAACAAAAATACAAAATATGGATCAAATCAGTCATATCGATTGGAAATCATATACAGAGTTTGAATCCAAACGTTGAAATGCTAAGATAATAAAAAATAAATAAATGAATAAAATGAAATAAAATAAAAAGCAAAGATGAGGCATGCTACATAGGAGACACAGATATAGAGGTAAACTGCAATTTACGTAAAAACATACAAAAGAAATTAAAGAGATTCAGAAGAGAAATTGTAAAGAAGATAAAATGGATGTCGAAATATAAATACTCCATTAATGTTGCACGACATATGCAGATCGGCGTTTGCTTATAGGCAAAACGATGCTACAGTGGGTGCGTCAATGGGAGAAAAAAAAATATGAGAAGGGAAAACAACAATAAAAGGGATAAGAGAGGGGATCTTTACCGTGGCTGATGCTTCGGGATTGAAGCTCCTTCCATCGATGGGGGAATCCAGCAAGAAGAAATAATGAGAAGAGGACAGGAGAAGCAGGGGGAAGGAAGAGGATGTTGGTGGAAACATATCAAAGAAGTTGAAGAAGGGAACATGCAGGGGTAAGAGGCGGTCCGATTCCTTCAGCCGATGAGAGGAGAGCACCAGGCTTGCTTGGCTCCGTACTGGGTTCTCTTCAATCGATCAAAAAATCCGAAAAGAAGCAAGGAGAAGAATGCAAAATGGAGGGGTGAGAACGGATGGTCTTGGAGTCTCCCCTTTGCACTCTTTTAAAGAAGGAGGAGATGGCTCTAGAAGAGGCAGATGCCGTTGGGAATCAAACGGCTGAAGAGAGATGGTTGAACGGTTGGCGATCGAAGGTGGAGGTGGTTCTGTAGGAAGATGTGAGAATAAGGGTGTGCGAGAGAGAGAATCGGGAGAGAGAGAGAGTGAAGAGAGAGGGGGACCCCTTTTCGCCCTCTTCCTTCCTTACGAAGGTTTGTAAAACCCTAAAAGAAAGAAAATTTTTTTGCAGAGGAGCCCCTTTGATTTTCGAGATTTTACAAAGAGGGGGCTTCCGAGGTTTTTAGTGAAATTATTTTCAAAAAGCCTTGAAATCGTTTGTTTTTCTCGTGGTTTTTCCAATCTTTTTGGTTTTTTGTGTTATTTCTCAATTTTTTTGTATTTTTAGAATAAAATCCTAAAAGACAAAGATTAAATTTAATTTTTTGTGTTTTTGCAAAGACATTTACAAAAGGGAATTTTTCTGAGAATTAAAAGCTATTTTTGGGGAAATTTCTTCAGAAAATGCGTTTGAATCCGTATTTTGAGGAAATATGGATTTCAACCACTGGATTCGGATCCGAAATTAATTTTGCATATAGCAATATGGAATTGAATTCAGAAAATCTGAAAAATGACTGAAACTCGGCTTTAAAATTGCTTTTGATTTTCTCAGAAAATGGGGTTAGGGGCAAAAGGGTTATTTTTACAAATTTTTGAAAAAATTGAGGTGTTTACAGATGCCCCTCTTTGCTACTAAGCCGGTTGAAAGCCGAGCTTAGTGGCAAAGATAACACTCCAAATTTTGAAAATGCCCCAGTCAGCAGATCTGAATTGGGTGTAGAAATTTTGAAAATATGGCTTCTCAGGCTTAGAACCTTATCCTGAATGGTTTTGGGGGATAAAATCCTTGAAAATAATATGATTGAGTAGAGAATGAGGAAATCGTGATGGGACTTTGAGTGAAAATTCTGAAATGGTGGGGAATGAGAATTTTGATCCGGTCTCGTGGGTGAGACAAGATACTCTTTTTTTGGAATGATTCAGGTTTAGCCCTTAACCTGGATGGGACGAAAATATATCAAGATGAATTTGAAATGAGGAAAGGAATACACGAGGACCTTGATGGGACATTTTTGGAAAATGTTTTGTGAAATGAAGCTCAAGTGGGATCCTGTCCTGGATGGATATATGAAGCATGTTAATGGGAAGAACTATGATGGGATTGGAAGGAAACATCTCGTTAGAACGAGGAATCTCGTTGGAACGAGTCTCAGGTTTAACCCAAACCTGAAAGGAAGATACCTCGCGAAGCGAGGTTTCGAGTTAACTCTTAACCTGAATAGGAAATCTACCATACGGATTTCTCAAATGGAGAAACCATAATGGGACCTTTGGAACTTAGATAAACAAATCCGAAAGGGGTTTTACGAGAGGAGGAAATATAGGGTCCCTAAAGCTTTTTGAAAAGGGAGAAGAAATTGGGCGCCTCATTGCTGAGACTCAAATAGCTTTTAAAGTAAATGACCTCTCGTAGATGGTTCAGGTTTGACCCTTATCCTGAGTGGAGGAAATCTACCATACGGATTTCTCAAAAATGGAGAAAGCATGATGGGACCTTCGGAATTTGGACGAACAAATCCGAAAGGAATTTTTGCGAAAGGAGGAAATATAGGGTTCCCTAAAGCTTCGAAAAGGGAGAAGAAATTGGGCGTCGCATTGCTGAGACTGAAATAGCTTTTGAAATCTATGATCTTTCGCAGATGGTTCAGGTTTGACCATTATCCTGAGTGGGGGAAATCTACCATACGGATTTCTCAAAAATAGAGAAAGCATGATGGGACCTTCGGAATTTGGACGAACAAATCCGAAAGGGATTTTTGCAAAAGGAGGAAATATAGGATTCCCTAAAGCTTCGAAAAGGGAGAAGAAATTGGGCGTCTCATTGCTGAGACTGAAATAGCTTTTGAAATCTATGATCTTTTGCAAATGGTTCAGGTTTGACCCTTATCCTGAGTGGGGGAAATCTACCATACGAATTTCTCAAAAATGGAGAAACCATAATGGGACCTTCAGAATTTGGATGAACAAATCCGAAAGGGGTTTTTGCGAAAGGAAGAAATATAGGGTTCCCTAAAGCTTTAAAAAGGGAGAAGAAATTGGGCGTCTCATTGCTGAGACTGAAATAGCTTTTGAAATCTATGATCTTTCGCAAATGGTTCAGGTTTGACCCTTATCCTGAGTGGGGGAAATCTACCATACGAATTTCTCAAAAATGGAGAAACCATAATGGGACTTTCGGAATTTGGACGAACAAATCCGAAAGGGGTTTTTGCGAAAGGAGGAAATATAGGGTTCCCTAAAGCTTTGAAAAGGGAGAAGAAATTGGGCGTCTCATTGCTGAGACTGAAATAGCTTTTGAAATCTATGATCTTTCGCAAATGGTTCAGGTTTAACCCTTATCCTGAGTGGGTCATCCATACGAAATTCTTTAATGAGAAAACCGTGATGGGACAGGAAGAGATACTTCCTTCAGAGGCAACTCTTTTTGGGAAATATAAACAATGCTAGGTTGCATCAAAATGGATATTGAATGTTTATTTTATTCTTGGAATAGCTAGAAATTTTGCCAATAAGATAAAATCATAGTTGATTCAAATGCTTGGAAATGTGCACGTATGTGCGAAGATATTCCCTCTTTTACCTAGAGTATTTCCTCCAAATGAGGTGAACTCCTCGGTTTTAAGAGTCAAATTCAAAATTTTAGCGCTGATGATTTTCTTTAAGGAAGCTATCCATTTCCTTGATATGAGAAGAGAAGAAATATTCTCAATTTCATAAAAGCCAGTAATGAAAAGATATTGATAAAAGAATTTTGCATGAGAAAAGATGACTTTTGGCAGTTTGATATCTGGGTGTTTTCCCTACGATGATCTTTTTGCACTCTTTTTGAGTCATGCACTTTCTCGGGCTCTTACATCATCCTTCATTTGGATGGGTCCTGACTTTTCTCTCTTTTTTCAGGGAAGGGTACATCACAAACTCCTTCATCTTGAAGATGCTCCGATCCTTCTTTTTCTCAGAGATTTTATGGATGTCACTGGCTCAAAAGGTCTTTAGATGATAGCTGGAATCAGATATCTTTTAGGGTTTGTCGGTAGGCCCATCACATCCGCCTTCATCTCGACGGTTATCCGAACTTTCTCTGGAAGGATCCGTCACAAACTTTGTCATCTAGGAGATGTTTCAAATCTTCTTTGGCCCCGGGGATCTACTCGCTTAATTCGCCTTCATCTTGACGACAATCGAGAGATCTCTTTTGCGGATATTTGATTGAAGCTTTAAATGAATAAATGAGGAGATATGGATTGAGTGGATTCTTTTTATGGCTCAAGATATTTCCACTGCCTGATTGCCAGAAAGTCTTTTTTAAACATGCGTCATAGCCAAGATCAATATCAATTTGTTTTTGGCTTTTCAACATCATCGAAGATTTCTTTTACTGATCATATCGAGGATGTTTCTTACATCCTTTTGGTTGATCAATCAGGAAAAGATTTGAATTTTATCTCTTTTCGCAAAAAGTTTTACCTTTTTGGAAAGAAATACTAGAGGTAATCTGAGAAAACTCTTTTTGTGTAGTCAGATTTTTAGAATCAACAAATGCTTTTAGCAAGTTGGCAAAGTTTTCACGAATTCTTTGTGAAATAATCACTCAATATAGATTTTGATGAGATCTTGAGTTCAATCTTTTGATTTTGGGAAATACATGACCAGCAAAAGCTGGAACCTTTGAAATACATGACCAGCAGCAGCTGGAACATTTGAAATGCATGACCAGCAAAAGTTGGAACGTTTGAAATATCTGACCAGCGAAAGCTGGAACGTTTGAAATACATGACCAGCAAAAGCTAGAACATTTGAAATACATGACCAGTAAAAGCTGGATCTTTTGGAAATACATGACCAACGAAAGTTGGATCTTTTGGAAATACATGACCAGTGAGATGCTGGATCTTTTGGAAATACATCAGATTTAAGTCAGATCTTGAATTTTTGTAAAAGGAAAGAATTTGATCAGAGCACTGAATTTAGAAGGTTACCGGCACGAGAACCAGATTTTCCAAATGTGCTCAACATATGATTGAGAATTTTGAGAAATAAGATGAGCTAGGAAAGTAAAATTTTGATGAAAGATTCTGAATTCAATGGACCGTCACATCCTAACTGCGTGTGGTCTGTTTTCAGGATTTATCTCCTTATTCTGAACTGGGAAGAAAGGAAAGAAATACCACGTTAGCAGGAGGCATCAGGTTTATCCCCTAACCTGAGGGGGAAAGGGAGAAATACCTCGTTAGCAGGAGGTATCAGGTTTATCCCTTAACCTGAAAGGGAAGAAGGAAAGAAATACCTCGTTAGCAGGAGGCATCAGGTTTATCCCTTATCCTTAAAGGGCACAGAAGGATTTTTAAAGAGAATAAACCTGAATTTTTGAAAATTGAAATGGATTAGCCGGAAGGCTGGATTTTGGAAGAATGTCTCGCCTGGCAGTTGGGATTTTTTGAAAAAGAAGATTGTCTGAGTTGGGACTCGAATCTTCAAAAAATAAAAGATAAAGAGAAACCCGAGTTTTGAAAACTTAAATTTCTGAAGAAACAATTGTTTTCTAATGCGAGGATTGGATTCAAAAGGAAGTCCGAGTTGGGACTCGGAACTTCAAACGAAATTAATAGATGAAAAACCCAAGCTGAAACTCGGTTTTCTAAAGAAATGATTGATTTCCAATGCGAGGATTGGATTCAAAAGGAAGTCCTGGTCGGAACTCAGAACTTCAAACGAAGAATAATAGAAGAAAAACCCGAGTTTTGAAACTCGGTTTTCTAAAGAAATGATTGATTTCCAATGCGAGGATTGGATTCAAAAGGAAGTTCTGGTCGAAACTCAGAACTTTGAATGAAAAATAATAGAAGAAAAACCCGAGCTGGAACTTGGTTTTCTAAAAAAATAATTGATTTCCAATGCGAGGATTGGATTCAAAAGGAGGTCCTGGTCGGAACTCAGAACTTCGAACGAAATATAATAGAAGAAAAACCCAAGTTTTGAAACTCGGTTTTCTAAAGAAATGATTGATTTCCAATGCGAGGATTGGATTCAAAAGGAAGTCCGAGTCGGAACTCGGAACTTCAAATGAAAGAATAGAGGGAAAAAGCCCAAGTGAGAACTCGGGTTTTTGACAGAAAGTTTTTAATCAAAAAGATTGAATTTTGAAAATTTGCCAGCGCGAGGACCGGACCTGGGATTGAGAATGACCATTTAGAGGACTAAATTTATTTGCATGTGATCTGATTGCCCCCTTATCTCGACTGGGGAGAAAATAAAATTTAAAAAGAATTGATGAGAAGAGATAGAAATTGATGGAAGATTTGACAAAAGAGAAGAATCAAGGAAATTTTATGGAAAGAATCTTTGTAAAAGAATTCTCACAGGTAGCATTGTTGCTCCTATGAGGGGTTTCAGGATTATTCATTATTCTGAATGGGAAAGGAATAAAATTTAGGCAAAAGTTGATGAAAAGCTTTTGATAAAGAATTGGAGGAATTAAAATTTAATTAAGAAATAAAATTGATAAAATTTGGATGAAGAAAAAGATTTAACAAAGATTAACGAAGCTTTAAAAGAAAAAGACATTTAGGACTATCCCTTATCCTGAAGAAAGAGGGACCTCGTAGGATGAGGTTTCAGGTTTATCCCTTAACCTGAAAGGGGGGAAAGGAAGAAAAAAGAAATACCTCATGGGAAAGAGGCATCAGGTTTATCCCTTAACCTGAAAGGGTAGGATTTTGAAATAAGATTTGACAAGAAGAAATAAAAATAGATGAATAAAATTTAATAAAATTTGATAAAGGTAAATAAAACTGATAAAGATTGAAAGAAGATTTGAAAATTTTTGAAAAAGAGTTTGATCCTGCCTGCATGTGGGATCTTTAAAATGAGAGAAGAAGATGAGAAAATCATTTTTGGAAAGAAGGATTAACCACGAGAGCTAATCTTTGAAAGGGTATCATTCATGAGAGATCATCATGAGGGTTAATTTTTTGAAGGAATGATTTGAAAACCAATTTTGTAGAAAATATGATCAACACGAGGGTTGATATTTGAATGCAATGATTCAAAATCAATTTTTTAGAAAATATGATCAATGCAAGGGTTGATCTTTGAATGCAATGATTTGAAATCTATTTTTAGAAAACATAATCAACACCAGGATTGATCTTTGAATGCAATGATTTAAAATCAATTTTTAGAAAACATAATCAATACCCGGATTGATCTTTGAATGCAATGATTTGAAATCAACTTTTTAGAAAACATAATCAACACCAGGATTGATCTTTGAATGCAATGAGTCGAATTCAATTTTTAGAAAATATGATCAACATAAGAGTTGATGTTTGAATGTAATGAAATCAAATTTTGGAAAATGAGATCAGCACAAGGGTTGATCTTTGAATGTAATGGTTCAAAACTAATTTTTTTATAAAATATGATCAACACAAGGGTTGATGTTTGAATGTAATGAAATCAAATTTTGGAAAATGAGATCAACACAAGGGTTGATCTTTGAATGTGATGGTTCGAAACTAATTTTTAGAAAATATGATCAACACAAAGGTTGATCTTTTGAATGTAATGATTTGGAGTCAATTCTTTGGAAAATATGATCAACAAGGGCTGATCTTTGAAATGCGATAATTCAAAATCAATTTTCAGAAAATATGATCAACGCAAGGGTTGATCTTTGAAATGCAATGATTTGAAATCAATTTGTTAGAAAAATATGATCAACACAAAGGTTGATCTTTGAAAGAGGTTGTAATAAAATATTTGAACTAAAATTTCCATGATTTTTGAAAGACCCTCATAGGTAATATCATTTCTCTCATGAATGATGTCAGGATTGTCTCATTTTTTTGAAAAAGAAAGAGGAATTTAATGACCCAATATAGCAAAAAGAAGGAAGTATTGAATATCAAAGATATAAAGAAAATCGACATTTCATTGATAAGCGAAAGTTGATAACAAAACTGGATATTTACAAGTATTTTAACAAAAAGAAGTCACAAAGACTGGGCTGACTTGCCCCTACAAAGCGACTGACAGAAAGGGATGAAAGCGAAAAACTCTTGGCATTCTCAATTCTCTGATTGGTCTGAAGAAGATCCGACTGAAACTGCAGGCTGCTCTTCTCCTTCCTCTGGTACCAGAAGCTTTTTATCAATGTAGTCCTGCACAATGTTTTTGAGGATGAAGCAGCGCTCCGTGTCATGTCCCCTCGCTCGATGAAACTTGCAAAAGCGATTCTTCCATTTCCCTTTGGTGACAGACGGATCATCCTGCTTTGGGAGCTTGATCATTTCTTTCTCGAGCAGATATTGGAGAACTTCTTCAATCGGCTGACCTAGAGGGGTAAGCTGACGATCATAACCCCAACCTTCATGCTTTGCTTTCTTCGGCTTGTTTGGCTTCCGCTGAGCACTGACCCTTGTCTGGCAACTAGACTGAGCTTGCATGTTTAGGAGATCTGGATGCTTTTCTCCTTCATTTTGGACAAAGATATTTTTATCAAGGCAATCCTGAACGATATTCTTGAAGATGAAGCAATGCTCAGTATCGTGCCCTATTACTCGATGGTATCCGCAGAACTGGTCTATATATTTTTCCATGACTGTGGAAGAGCTGGCGGCTTTTGGGAGCCTGAGTAATCCGTTAGACATCATGTATTCGAGGATTTTGTCGAGCGGTTCATCCAAAGGAGTGAAATCTCGATCCCTGTTCCAATCCTTGCACTTTGGTTCTTCTTGCTTCTTGCCTTTTTGCTGAGGACTGTATTGAAGAGGTCTATCATGGTTTTCACACTATTTCCCAATCTGGCTTTTATGCTCTCTCAAGTTGTTGCCCTGGTTGCCTTGACTGCTGCCCCTGCTGGCTTTGGAATTTCCTATATTGTTGTGTTCATTCATGGGGAAGGTGACGGACGCCTTTCCTTCTGTTGGAGATTTTCCGCAATTGGCTTCAGCTTGCTCGGATAATATCTCCAGCATCATATTTTTGAATAATTGATATATCGCAGGATCAATCTCACTCTTGTTGTCTTGAACTCCTTCTCTGACAGACTTTTGAGAATCCATTCCTTGCTTTCTGCTTGTAACTGGGATGTTAGAGCAGTGTAATCTCTGAGCTTTGCCGCAAATCAACTAATAATGCTGATGCTCTCTCTGTAGGGCAAAAATAGGGTTTTTAGAAAAGATCTAGGAAGAAATTTTAATAAAGGAAGAAATCATAGTCCAAAAATGAAAACATCCCATTACGAGGGATCGGGTTGTCACCAAAATTTGCGACAACCGCACTGTTTTTCTGAAAAAGGATAGACAAGTAAAATGTGAATAAAGAAAAATTTTGAAAAGGACATATCCTGACAAAAGATGTTTTTATTGAAAATGAGGGTAAGGAATAGAATATAGAAAAGAAAAATTTTAAAGAATTGCAGGCAGGATAAAAAAGAATTAGAAGAAATTAAGAGAAGAAAAAGGAAAATACACCTAGGTTTTAAAACAAAGAGGAAATTTTGAATAATATATACCCAGGGTTTTGAAAAACATAGGGAATATCATACAATCATAGATATACAAACAAGGATGCACAAACAGCACTCCCTAGAGGCTGACTCTAAATGCAATATTTTGAAATGGCTTGTAGGACCTTAATCCTAACTCTAGGGTTCAGATCATCTGATTCCAATCAAGATATGCCGATATACCCAAGCCTAAGCTCAAAGTACGTGGCATAGAAATATTCCTCCGGTTCTAAGGTAATGGCTTCCCAACATCCTTGAGCACCTACCGATATACCTCGGACTATGGCCCTTAGGTACGTGGTAGGGGGGCGCGAACCCAAATAAATGGTCCAGTTGTGAGGCTCTCTCCCGAACTATGGTTCAGTGAGACAGCCCAACAACGTGAAGACCGGGACAATATAGGTAAGGAGGTTTTCAAAATATGCTCAACAAGAAATCAGATTGCTCTAATGCAAGTCCTAAAGAAATAGATTAAAATGAAGAGAAGCATACACTTGCATACATTGTTTTGCATTCAATCCCTAGAATTGAGGAGAGTTGTATTTCAGACCTAAGTCTAATGTGAGCATGGAATAATCTCCTCAATATGGTCTTACCAAACCATACTTAAATCCTATATGCAATGATGTCAGCTTAGGACAAAATCTAGGCCCCTAAGGTTTGCATGGAAATATAGCTGACATTTTGAAGAATAAAGACTTAGATAATGTCAAAGCAAAAGAAAAAGGCATAATTCGACCGGACGGAGACGAGTCCCATCACGGTCGCCAAAACTGTGATCATCGCAAAATTTTTCCTCTCATAATATTCTCTCTCTTCTTTTTCTTTTCCTTTCTAACCTCTATTTCCTCCTTTTTGAAGGGAGAAAATAAAAGGGCAGAAAGAAAGAGAGAGGAGAAAAGAAAAGAAGAGAAGAGGAATTCTTTTGCGGGGTCTCACTTGACCTTAATTTTGAAAATATTTGAAATAACTCGCCTCCGTTTTGAAATATTTGCGGGAAAACTGGGAGACGGGATCCGCTCGTCAGTACGAGGTTCGACCATTCCTGGCACCTTTAACAGGGGTAATCGAACCAAGGGTCGAATTAATACCTTTTGCTTTGCTAAGAAATTATCTAAGAAATTATTCTAAGTCTAAATGCACAAAGAATCATGCTTGTGCAATAGCAAAGATGTATGGTCTTTTTGAAAATGTTTTGAAGAATTCCCAAGTATTTTTGAGATGAATCTGATAAAGTGAAGAAATGATTTCTAACTTAAAACTTAAGATTAAAGTTCTAAGTTTTTAGAATAATCAAGAGCTTGGAAAAATAAATCTAGATTTTGGAAAATGATTTCGAAGTTTTGAGATAAAAGAAGAAGAAAGGAATTTTCAAAGTCATAAATGGACTTTGAATCAGAATAGAAATGAAAATGGATTTGAATCAGAAGGAAAGATGGAATTGGGAAATCTGAATAAAATTGAGAAATGGAAAAAGTTGGAATTTCAAGATGAAATCTGAATACAAGATCTGGATTCTGAATAGAGTTCAAAGTTGAATTTTAAATTTAGGATCTGAAATGGGAACTTGATTTGAAATCTGGAATGAAATAGAGTTGGTTTTAAGGATTGGAATTAAAGTGGAATTTGGATTTGGAATTTTGAATGGAATTGGATTCAAGGTTTGGAATCCAAGATGGTTTTTGGATCTGAAATCTGAGATCCAAGATAGAGTTGGACTCTGGATCCTAAGATGGAATTGAATCTGAAGTCTGAGATCCAAAGTAGAATTGGATTCTGGATCCTAGAATGGATTTGGATCTAAAGTCTGAGATCCAAAGTAGCATTGGGTTCTGGATCCTAAATGGAATTTGGATCTGTAATTCGAGATCCAAAGTGGAATGAGGATCTGGATCCTAAATGAAATTTGGATCTGTAATTTGAGATCCAAAGTGGAATGAGGATCTGGATCCTAGAAGGGATTGGGTCTGAAGTCTGGAATTCATGATGCAATTTGGATCTGAAGTCTAAGATCCAAAAGTAGAATTGTATTCAGAAAACTGGATCCAAGTTGATCAAACTTTGGATTTGGGTTTTGAAAGTCCAAATGGGACTTTTGAAGATGGATCTGGGGTTTGAAAAACCCAGATTGAATTTAAGATTTAAGAAGAGTCAAGATTCAAAATCAATCTCAAACTTGTGATTTTGAATTTGAAGATAAGAAGATAGACTTGATTTTTGCATTTGAAGATGAATCAGAAACTTCAAAGTTTAAATTGAATTTTGAATTGAGTCGGAAATTTGAAGTTTGAATATAAAATGATTTTGGAATTTCAAAGTCAAATTGGACTTTGAAATTGAATTTTTGAATCTTGAAATGAGATAGAATTGGATTTGAATAAGATTTGATCTGAGAAATGAAGAAGAAGAATCACTTGGAATTTTGAAAAGGAAGTTTTGAAAATATGATGCAATTCTATCCTATATGATGAATGAATTTGAATAAGTTGAAATTGGATTTGAAAATTATATTTCATTCTTCAAATGAATTTAAATGAGATTAATGATATAATACACTCCTGACTATGGTCATTGAATGTATTATATAATAGTCTTATCTAAACTCAAATGAAGGATAAAATACCTTTTTGGTGCTTTTATAGAATTTAAAATAAAATTAACCCTTAATATACCCTGACTATGGCCATTGGTATATATTTTGAGTTAATTTTTAGTTAAATTCTGATAAAAGAAGAAAATATTTTAGGAAAATATGATGAATTTTGAAAATGGATCCAGTGTGGATCCAGTGTTATTTTGTAAAAGATGAAAATGCTAAGTTTTGTCCACACCCTGACTATGGTCATTGATGTAGATCATCAACTTAGTATCAATTACCTCTTACGAAATGGTGCACGTGCCATTCGTGTTTCACCATTGTGAGAATTTGAGAAATAAAGAAAAAAAAATGTATGAGAACAAGTAATTCATGATGTTTATAATGCTCATTCATTCTACCCTTGAACTGAAAATGTAAATTCTCATTTAAGATCTAACTTATTACAATCTTGATTTTGAATAAAAATAAAAAAAATTCCTAAACTACAAAGGGGAAAGTAAACTTTCTACCTAATTCCTGCAAAACCAAGATTAGCATAAGAAAAAGGTAATGGAAGACATTCTGTTTTAATGCGAATGCTCATGCTTACTCTAGATGGAGAATACATATTCAATATGCTAAATGTCACACCTAGACCAAGAAGGAAATATGTATGTGTTATCTATGTGTATACATGATTGTCTAGGGGTGATGAAGACGTGTTGTGAAAAGGAACACCCCCGTCTTTATTGGAATGATGTGAAGGAGAAGAAGCTACAGCCGTTGGGCGCTATGTCAGATTCTAAAGGGAGTTTTAATGCAACATATAACCCCCAAAGGGATAGTGTTGACAGTATGGCTGTAGGTGTGTATATGTAGGATATGTGGTTAGGGTAATAACAATGGGTGGAGCATGCTGATATGGCTGCAAGAGGTGGTAGGTGATAAGATGGATGGGAGCAACTGTGGGTTGCTGTAAGGGTGTAGCAATGTGGACAATGCTACAGGTGCAGCAGGTAAGTGTCAGCAATAATTTACAGAACATATATACTCGTTTGTAATTTGATCTATACAGCCTCAGAAACTAACTGGTCTGTGCTGGAAGCCAGCTTATTATTGTCAAGTCTTAGGAATAAGTCTTGCACATCAATATGAGTAAAAGAAAAAGGAATAAGCCCCTGCATAGGTTTATGTTAAGCCAAGTTCAATATATACAAAGCACCTATATACTTATGTTTCATTATATACATTTTAATTTATGAAGCATGGGTATCATTTTTTGGTTCACCATTGTTCTTCATACAATACAAGTGCAGGGTTCTACTAAAATATAAAGATGATAATGCAGAAATCTAACCAAGTGGGTTGGAGCATCAATCAAAACAACACAGTGACCTGGATCCCTGTAAGGAACTCTAAGTCTCAACATATTATGTACTTTAACAAGTGACAAAAAAAAAAATAACTTGATTATAATATACCATCACTACTTGTAGCAGGAAACTCTTTAGTTTCCAAGAGATGAACCACGAAACTTTTTAACACATCACTGTTACCATCTTACAAGTGGAAAGTATGCTAAAGGAGAATACAATGCAAAACATTCCAAGCAAAAAAAAAAAGAATGTGCACTAAAATCAGAACTTTCACTGCATCTCTACCCTTTCAAAAAAAAAAAAAGAAATTGAAAAACAAAAGAAACTAAATCAAACCACAAGAGAAGCATATAGCAGACCTTCGTATATGGACATCCTCTCTTACCTTATCCTAGCAGGAGCATCTTGAAAGGAATCAATACTGAATTCAAGGAATCAATGAAAATACCAAACCCATCTACTCTCAACAGTGTCTCAAAAGGAGAAGTCATCTAAATGGAGCTAAGAACTCTCAGCAAGGCACTTGCAACATCTAAACATCAAGGGAATTTATTTGCAGGGTTATTATATACATCGTCAGTGGTGAGAATAAAACAATGCCACCAAATGGCTAAGTGAGTTTGCAGCTATTTGCAGAAGAATGTTGAGAAATTAACCACTTGCAGGTCATAATTGAAATAATGAAATTTTGTATGCCGAAATAGATTAAAATCTAACAAAGATAACACGACGATCTTCAGAAGCTCCTCTTTGAAATCCCCTTCAACACCTCATACTGATACAGAGATAGGGGCCAACCCTGGGCAACTTATCTTCTTGTTTTATGTTAATGGACAATAATTTCACATTCGTAGTGTTCAGAAGGAAAAGCAAATGCAAACCAAAAATTGAACAGGTTTTTAAAGAGAACAGTGTCTGAAACATTGTTGACAGTAAAATTTTATTTGGAAAGATCAACTCACCTCGCACAACCATCATAAAGAAAAGGAAAGATAAAGGAGAAACAACACGCCTCTCGAGAAAGAAAGATATTGGAAAACAGAAAGGTAAAATAGCATATGAGAATAAATCTACAAGTTAGCGTGCAGTGTCTTCAACTAAAGAAGCAAACAGTAAAACATTTGTGGCTTACCAACCTGAACCAAATACCAACCTGTTGTATTTCCATGTTTTTTTTTTTATGTTGTCTAACCCAGCTTACCTAAATTCCCACCATGATATGCATTTCTCAAGGCAATCAAGCTAACATTACCATTGTAAAACCGAGACATAAGCATCGCCAGTTCATTTGCTTAAGTACCGGAATTGACAAAATATACATATAGGGTGTTAAGTCTCTGTTTGTAATAGCAAACCGGAGTTTTTGCGCCAGTACAATCTTCTTTGCCTTGCCCTTGGCATATAGCATTTCAAATTCATCACCCTAGCAATCAGCTAGGCTGGGAGCCTCATTGGAATAGAAAAGTGACCATGTTTCATTGTCCTGAACCCTCTTCATGAAGAGATTATGTACCCAAAGTGCATAGAAAAGATCACATGTTCTATTTTCTTCCTGAAGATTCACAGCTCTTAGATGAAATTCCCTAGGTGACAACAATCTGCCATTCCATGATTGATGAGATCGCTTGCATTGCTGGAATGGTTGTAAAGAAACGCCAGATTCTTCAAATGCTCGCTACCAAATGATGTAAACCTTGAATCTCCATCTCCTCAATTCTAACTACTGAAGACCTCAGGGTGATCACAGCAGAAGCCGCTTGAAGATGGAAATACACCACAATTGACCTCCGATGTTTTGAGCTTACTCCAACACAATTTGCACTGAGTTCAAGCTTCAATCAGGGATGAATAACCTTGTTCAATGATCCACCTGCAGAACGAAAAAAAAAAAGCAACAAGAAAAGAAGAAGCCAAGTGCCAGGTTTGAAAGTCAATGAATTGGTTCATTCCTGGGCCATTTTCAAAACAATTCCTCATGCCTTCACATTCATCATGGTGATAAAAACCTTGATGAAGCTAATTCCAATGTACATGAACCTGTACAAATGTCCATGTTTGGGCATTGATTTTAAGACAAACGCCACATCTGATTGATGAGGTGATAGATTGAGTGAAGATTTGCTAAAATGATCGTCACTCTCAATTACTATATGGTGATTTTCATATCATATTTCTGTTATGGTAGTACCGAGCCAAATGTCCAAAACCTCCTAATGCAGCTATAAATCCCTTCCAAGGAACCAACACAGATTTGATCCCTTTAAATGAGGCTCAACCAATTGTTTCAGCATCCAATTCTTCTACAGTCCAGAAATCAGAACCGATCAATCTGCTAGTACATGCCTCTAAAAGATTTGTTGTTTTAATCTATATTTACTGTAAATGACTGATGCCAAGTGAGTTCCCCTAAACATATGCATGATATGGAAATAATAAAAAAAAAACAAACATGGATAAAAATGGCAGAAAACCGTAAGACAAACCGTGAGCATGAGATGTAATAGACATTGCAAGTATATGTGTTTTAGACAGGAACGGCTTCTCTAAACAAAACATGAAATGATAGATCCCAATTTTATCATATCAAACACAAGGGTAAGATGGGATTGCCTGAACAGAATGTGACGTTGATATCCTCTCCTTTTCATTGCATAACTTGTAAAATTTAATTCAAAATTCCCCACCTTACAGGAGATCTTAGATAAAGAGTTGGCTAAACCCAGTTGAAACTTACCAACAATATTAACAGGATAACATCCAGCAAAATGACTCAAAAGGATTCATAGTGGTAGATAACTTGGGATGATCAACTGTGATAGAATGGCACCTACGTACTGTTTTCTTCTTTTCTCTTTTTTTTTTACACCCATTACAGAAGTGCATATCAATCAATAGATTCTTCCCCTTTCAGCAAGAAATTAATATAAACTATTGCAAAAAGAATGTAACGTATGTAAATGCTGGCATCATAAGATTTCAAGCAAATCAACCCACATCAAATGGCAAATTAAAAAAAAAAATTCTAGAGTTCATTCATTACGGAAAGAGCCATTTTATATATCTAATTGGTTCATCATTCTTAAAATAATAAGAGATGTGGGTGGGACACACTGTGTAGATTTATAAAGTTGCAGAATATAAACACTGTAATGCTGGACCAATGAACTGCAGATATACTTCTGAAGGTAAATGTAGTAGTGAAATAATGATTGAAATGGTGATTGCGCTGGACAGACACAAGATGATATGTAATACTAAACAAGAAATGGAGATATAAACCCAACATAATGAAATGTAATGCGGATGGGAATGTACAAGGACGGGATAGTGATTGATATCCTGCTATGATACCCCAACAGTTTGGATACACAGGTCGGGTAGTATCACAAACATATCCATATGAATGGGTTGCTGCACCTCGATCTGATGCAAACGATATACTGAAGTTGCATGAAAGGTTTAAATCTAGGATAATGAAATGTTGAACCCCCATAGATCCAAACCGTAATGAATAACAAGAGAAATATAAACAAGTGAGATAATACAACGATTAATGAAACAAAAATACAAAATATGGATCAAATCAGTCATATCGATTGGAAATCATATACAGAGTTTGAATCCAAACGTTGAAATGCTAAGATAATAAAAAAAAATGAATAAAATGAAATAAAATAAAAAGCAGAGATGAGGCATGCTACATAGGAGACACAGATATAGAGGTAAACTGCAATTTACGTAAAAACATACAAAAGAAATTAAAGAAATTCAGAAGGGAAATTGTAAAGAAGATAAAATGGATGTCGGAATATAAATACTCCATTAATGTTGCACGACATATGCAGATCGGCGTTTGCTTATAGGCAAAACAATGCTACAGCGGGTGCATCAATGGGAGAAAAAAAATTATGAGAAGGGAAAACAACAATAAAAGGGATAAGAGAGGGGATCTTTACCATGGCTGATGCTTCGGGATTGAAGCTCCTTCCATCGATGGGGGAAGCCAGCAAGAAGAAATAATGAGAAGAGGACAGGAGAAGCAGAAGGAAGGAAGAGGATGTTGGTGGAAACATATCAAAGAAGTTGAAGAAGGGAACATGCAGGGGTAAGAGGAGGTCTGATTCCTTCAGCTGATGAGAGGAGAGCACCAGGCTTGCTTGGCTCCGTACTGGGTTCTCTTCAATCGATCGAAAATCCGAAAAGAAGCAAGGAGAAGAATGCAAAATGGAGGGGTGAGAACGGATGGTCTTGGAGTCTCCCCTTTGCACTCTTTTAAAGAAGGAGGAGATGGCTCTAGAAGAGGCAGATGCCGTTGGGAATCGGACGGCTGAAAAGAGATGGTTGAACGGTTGGCGATCGAAGGTGGAGATGGTTCTGTAGGAAGATGTGAGAATAAGGGTTTGCGAGGGAGAGAATCGGGAGAGAGAGAGAGAGTGAAGAGAGAGGGGGACCCCTTTTTGCCCTCTTCCTTCCTTACGAAGGTTTGTAAAACCCTAAAAGAAAGAAAGAAATTTTGCAGAGGAGCCCCTTTGATTTTCAAGATTTTACAAAGAGGGGGCTCCCGAGGTTTTTAGTGAAATTATTTTCAAAAAGCCTTGAAATTGTTTGTTTTTCTCGTGGTTTTTCCAATCTTTTTGGTTTTTTGTGTTATTTCTCAATTTTTTTGTATTTTTAGAATAAAATCCTAAAAGACAAAAAATAAATTTAATTTTTTGTGTTTTTGCAAAGACATTTACAAAAGGGAATTTTTCTGAGAATTAAAAGCTATTTTTGGGGAAATTTCTTCAGAAAATGCGTTTGAATCTGGAATTTGAGGAAATATGGATTTCAAGCACTGGATTCGGATCCGAAATTAATTTTGCATATAGCAATATGGAATTGAATTCAGAAAATCTGAAAAATGACTGAAACTCGGCTTTAAAATTGCTTTTGGTTTTCTCAGAAAATGGGGTTAGGGGCAAAAGGGTTATTTTTACAAATTTTTGAAAAATTTGGGGTGTTTACAGATATGTCTTAAATAGGGTTCAACCTAGTCAATTTAGTTGACCTAGTTAGTTGAGTCAAACCGAATCTAACCTAGTCAAAACCGAACCTAGTTGAGTCAACCGAACCCAGTTAGCTAATTCAAAATCTAGTATGAGTCACAACCTAGCCTAAGTCAAGTCCCAGATCAAACTTAACCCAACCTTAAGTCAATCGAGCCTACCTATTCGAACCTAACCTAGTCAATCTAATTGACTTAGTTAGATGAGTCGTTTACCTAACCCAACCCGAGCCTAGCCTAGTCAAGCCCGAGCCTGGTTGAGTCAACCGAGTGAACCTAACCCTAGTCCTATCCTAAACCCGCAGCCTATGGTCTTTAGTAGCTTCATTTCATTTAATTGTAACTCATCTTGAATTTAGACTAACTCTTTTAGTTATTTGGTCTAGCTATATTGTAGAAGTATGTGTGCGTAAGTTGTATTTGTTTTTTGTGGGTGATTTGTGTATTTCGATTATTCCAATAGTATTTAGTTCGTATTTAACTTAGTTAAATAGATTTGCATCTTTTTTATTAGCTTAGTTGCATTTGCATCATCATTTTAGCTTAGTGTTAGTCATAAATTGCAATTTACGGTTATTCTTTAATTCATTTAGTAATAGTGCATTCAATAGCAGCATATACACTGTCAAGTAGTCTCATTTAGATTGCATTAGGGTTATTTTGCATTCTTAGTGTGCAAAATAGAGTTATTTAGTGAATAGTGCACTCAAAGAAAAACCCGATTTTTGCCCTATCGTACTATCGTTATTTTATGTGCAAAAATTCTGAGTTTTTAGAAAATTATTTTTCTATTCACTTTATTGGCATGTTAGCTGGCTGCAGACCAAATTTCAGCTCGATCCGAGTTGGTTTGGTCTGATTTTTAAGCGTTTTGTGAAAACCGCTTTTTCTGGTTTTTAAATTTCGGGACTTTCGATATCCTGATTTTTCCCAGTTTTGAAACGCTTATATCTGGAGTTCCAGATATTGTTTTTTCATTCTGTAAAAACTGTCAAATTATTTAATCTGTTAGTTACAGAACAGAATAAATTTCGGGAAAATTGGACCTCGTTTGCTCTGTCAAACAGTGATTTTCCGACAATCTGTCAGAACTCTATTTTACACTAGTCAGAGGCATATTTGTAATTTCTTCAGTTTCGGCATTTTAGGACTGTTTTCAGTATTTTCTGCATCTTAGGAGCTGCATCTGCATCATACAGCATTGTTAGTCTTTGTTTAGCTGATTTTAGAATTAGTTTAATATTTTATTTAATTGTTTTCTTATAATTAGAATTTATTTTATTAATTTCTTAAAAATTAGACTTAGTTTCATTTATAATTTACATTAGTAGAATAAATTACTAACTTTTCATTTTCCTTTGTTTTAGGTTGAAAAGCATACTCATTTTTCCAGGGTTCATTGTCCAAGCGCGAGGATTGTCTAATTGGCGAAAGGACCAAAATACCCCTATCGTGCAACTGAAGATTAGATTGCTTTTTCAATCCTTTTAGTGATTCATTGTATTGTTATTAGCTGTGTAATTGCAGATTGAAATTTATAATTAATAAATTAAATTTTGAGAAATATTCTGAGTAATTCCTGTTCCCTGAGGATTCGACCCGTACTTACCACTTTGTGGAAAGTCGGTTTTTATACTTTTGGTTGACGATTTTCCAAAGTTTTTATTGAAAATTACTGTTTTAAAAATATCATTTCAAAATATCAACCAGTGGTGATTCTCTAACGATGTCATTAGGGTGGTGATTCTCTAATGATGTCATTCGAGTGGTGTCTCTCTAATAATGATATTGGTGTGGTGATTCTCCGGATAGTGTGTTGGAGTGGCAATTCTCTAATGATGGTCATCTGAAATGGTGATTTTCTGATGATAGTGGCCTTAGGTAGTGTCGCTTGAGGCCGATCAAAGAATATATATATATATATATATATATATATATATATATATATATATATATATATATATATATATATAGATAGAGAGAGAGAGAGACTGACATATTGCATAAATAAATTTTATTGTGGCCCTGTTTGAATTGTGCATCGTGCACTCGAGAATTTTGAAAGATTGCTAGGGAATATTACTTAGCAAGCATGATTGTGAAACCTAACAATTAACTATTATTATGTTTCTGTCCTGATAGATGGCATGGGAGGCCAGGTGCAATGATATCATGGACACTGTGAACAACCTTGCTGAGGTTGTGCAACAGCAGGTGGTTACGATGCAATAGATGGGTGCGAACCTCCAACAGGTAGCCCAAGATAGGAAAAACATAGGTACAGTCACCTACAAGCGCTTTATGGAAATGGATCCTCCTGCTTTTAAGGCTAAGATGGACCCTGAAGCTGCCGGGATATGGATACGCAAGATAGAATGTATTTTCATGTTCTGAATGTTTCAGAGGAGTAGAAGGTAAACTTTGGTACCTATCGTTTGAAGGACCATGCTGATAAGTGGTGGGACACGATCTTTTTGGTTAAGTTTCAAAACAGGAATGTTACGTGGGATGAGTTTGTGGAGGTTTTTAACTCTGCATATTTTCTTAAGCATGAACGAAGTAAGAAGAAGCAAGAATTTTTAGACCTATAATAGAGGACAATAACCCCGACAGACTACATCACTAAGTTTCGTTGTCTGGAGAAATATTGTCCAAATGTATACGTCATGAAGAAGGATCGAGCAATGAAGTTTGCTCGTGGGTTGAAGCCAGCTCTGAAGAGCAAGGTGTTCACTCGAGGGCCAAAATCACTCGATGAGGCCATCGAGGTAGTGACACTGTTGGAAGAAGACTGGGTTGAGGAGCAGAAAAACCAGTGGAATGAACTCGAACAACCGACCAAGATTCATGTGAGTACTAGTGAGAAGAATCCTTGTGGAAGGGAGTTCACCCCACATGCTAAAAAGCATAAGCGTCAAGAAGGCCACCAGGACTGCCAACAACAAAGAAAATCTTAACAACCAAATGTCTAACAAATATGTAGACGGTGCAATGAAGATCATCCCTTCGGAGTTTGCCCTCTCTATGATGGCAAGTGTTTCAAGTGTGAGCAGCCAAGGCATGTCACTAAGTTTTGTCCGAAGAAGTCTACTGAAGATTTAGTTTATGTTGATTAGGCTCCATCGAAGGAGAAGGCATGACAACAACCAAGAAGCCCGTCAAGATCGTTGATCGTCGAGATCAAGTTTTGCGTACCAAGACCATTCCGTTGGTTAAAGTACGTTGGCAACACTATGGCATTGAAGAATGCACATGGGAGCATGAAGCGAGTACAAGGGAAAACTATCCCGACCTTTTTGTTGATTGATGTTTGAGATTTCGTGGATGAAATCCTTTTTAAGGAGGGTAGGATGTAAGACTGCGAATTTTCTGAGAAAAATTCAATGCGAGATGTAATTTTGTAATGCAATTATCTATGTGTTCGTATATATGCGTGCATATTCATATATATATATATATATATATATATATATACACATATATATATACATATACATATATATATCAGAAACCCTAAAATGAATATATATGTGTATACATATATATCCCTCATAATTATAATCCCTAAGTTTTAATCAAAATGCATAAAATTAATCAAATTGCACATAGAAGATTTTAAATAATTAAACCCCATCATTTTTCAGAATTTGACAAAGAATTGAGGGTTAAGAAATTCTTAAGTTTTACCGGAGTTTAGAAAGAGCATTTAAAAAAAAATGTAATAACTCTATGTGTAAATTTTAGTAAAGAAAAAATCGGATTTGAGGTTTGGTTGGGCTCGACTCAGAGAGATCGAACCTAGACCCTAGCTAGGCGTGTTTGACTAGCTGGGCGGTGGCCCATTTGTAAATACCTCCATGTTTTGTAATAGAGCAAGAAGCTCATTGGCCATAAGGGGCAGCAGGCCCTATGGCATTTTTGAAAGACAAGCTAAAAAGAAAGTAGGAGAGATGCCCATTGGTCACAGGGGGCGGCAGCCCTGGGACATCCTTTGAAAACTTTTAAAATATAGATGGCATAAAAGACTTTAGTGTGTGGCATTTTTGAAAAAACTTTTGAAAGATTTCAAATAAAAGAATCCTATAGGAGGCATGTTTGAGAAATCACATCCTAGCCATTCCTTTTTTGAGAATTAATCCCAGCCACACAAGTTGAAAACCCTACCTACTTAAGCATTTGAGACGAAAGAGAGAGGAACCAAAAAAAGCAATTTCTCTCTCTCTCTCTCCCTAGCCGACCGTAGGCTCCATTGAAGCTCCCTTGTGCTCTTGTGTAGGGTTGGATACTGAAAGGGATTCCCCTCTACACTACCAGCCAAGTGAAGATCGTGTTTCTTCCATTCTTTGAAGACAATGTGAGAAATTTATCTACAACTTCTATTTTCGTTTTTTTTTTTAAAAAGGGTATTCCTATGTACAGGCATGAAACCAGGTATCATCCAATGCATTTTGTGAAATGCATGGTTTAACCGATGGATTAGAATTGTAAGGGTTGCATTCTTTTTGTGGTAGGTAATGCACGTGGTTGACTCACACACGCACAACCCATATTTCGTGTTGTGCACTTCTTTACCATTGTATTTTTACCCACGGCTGGGTGTCCCACGACCTCTCTATGGTCGTGTGGACCCCCAAGCACATGGAGTAAAACCAGTGGAGGGTGGCTGGAATGCACCCTCTCAGCCATGCGTGCTAGGCTTGCCATTTCTGGCACCTTACACAAAAAAAAGAGATACATATGCATATCGGTTTGCCTTTTTCCTTTATTTTTCTAGACTTAAGGTTTTACTAGGAGACGCAGACCAGGGTCTGAACCATGTGGTTCAGACCTGGTCAGTCTGACTGGACCAACATGTCTCTGGTCTGATTCCATTCCGTTCAGACTAGGGCGTTGTTGGTTCAGTTTGGGCGGCTACTGCATGGCAGGTGCACCACTAGGCTGGGCCGAGTTGGGTGCACCAGCATGCTGACCCCCTAGGGCAGCCCAGCACTAGAGGACGTGCTCAGTCTGGAGGTATATGTGATCGTTGCAAAAATTTTCCTTTCTTTTTAGGAAGGAAAAACTCTCGCAAGGTCCACTTGACCTTTTGAAAAGAGATTTTAGAAATAACTCCCCTCCATTTTTTTAAAATGCGGGAAAATGGGGAGATGGGGCTCGCTCGTCGGTACGAGGTTCAACCATTCTTGGTGCCTTTACCAGGGGTAATTGAACCAAAGATCGAATTTATGCTTTTTGCTTTCCTCAAATTCGTCTAAGAAATTTATTCTAGGTCCTAAAATGCACAGAGAATCATGTTTGTGCTATGGTATTGAGGAAGATATGATGCATGCTTTTGAATAAGTTGCTTTGATTTGAAAAATACCTAGAAATATTTCAAAATTGCATTCTAAGTGAATCTCGAAATTGACTTGAAAATATGTTTTGAAAACATCTTGAAATTGACTTGGATTGATTTGAAAACCACTTAGAATTATGAAAATTTGAAATTGAATTTGAGGTTGATATTGAAAAGGAAGTTTGAAGTTTGAACTTGGATTCAAAATTGAGATTTTGAAAGATTGAAGTTGAAAATGAATTTGCAAGTTGAAGTTGAGTTTGGAAAAAGTTGAAATGAAAATTTAATTTGACACTGAAACTTGAAATTAAATTTCTGAAATCGAAAATGAAATTAAAATTAAAGTTTAGAATGAAGAATTGAGGTTGAAATTTCAAGTTTGAAAAGGGAAATCGAAGTTGAATTTTAAACTGAATTTACTTTGAATTTTGAGAATTGAAAATCAAAATTGAATTTGAGATTTATTTTGAAATTTGAGTTTATTTTGAAAATTGAAGTTGAAATTGAATTCTAAAATGAAAAATTAAGACTTAAATTGAAATTGGAATTGAAACCTGAAAATTGAATTTTGGAATTGATGTGGAAAATTGAAATTGAAAGTTAAAATTATTTTGAAAAGAGGATTTTTTAGAAAATTTGAAAATACTTTAAACAAACTTGAAAATATCTCGAAAATCACTTGGAAAATACTTAGAGATAATATTTTGAAGAATTTTGAAAATGAAAAATAATGAAATGATGCAATTCTATCCTAAGTGATGAATGCATTAAAAGAAGTTTTGAAAGAATTTAATTGAGAGTTATTTGAAATTTGAATTAAAAGCAAATTTCATGCTTTTATAGAATTAAAACAAGATTAAATTTTTATATATTCATGTTTATGGCCACAAATATATTTTGATTTAATCTTTATTTGAATTCCAATAAAGAATGAAATAAATTTTGTGCCTTTATATAAATAAAACAAGATTAAATATCCATATATTCATGACTATGGCCACAAATATACTTCGAATTAATCTTTATTTTGAATTCTAATAAAAAAAGAAAATGAATTTTTGAAATATGATAATTTTTTGAAAATGACCTAAGAGTGAAGGTCGAACTTTATTTAATAAAGAATAATAATTCTAAGTATTACTCGTATTCTTATTAAAGCCACAAATATAAACTTTACTTAGTTTTATTTATCCTCTATTAAAATGGTGCACGTACCATTCATATTTCCATAGTGTATTAAAAAAAATGCAACAAGTTAATATGAAATTAAAATTAAACTATATGTTCTTTCATTCTAAACTAAGTATAAAGTAAAATTCTCATTAATGAAATTATTACAACCCTTGAATTAATTACAATAATTGAAATAGAAATAAAAATAGAAATTCCTGCAAAATTAATAAACATGTTAAAAATAAATGTAGGCATTTATAGATTTTATTTAATTATTGAAAATTTGAAGAAAATATCCAAATTAGCCTTTTATGCCCTAAAAAAATAAAGAAAAGTTAGAAATAAATGTAAATGATGTTGAGAAACTATGTTTTGATGATACATGATAAATATGATATGCTTTCATGATGCATATATATGATACATGATAAATACATGATATGCTTTCATGAGATATGATAAATATGATATGCTTTCATATGTGAAACTGAATATGTTATATTATGACTGGATATGATGTGCTATGTATTTAACGAGTATTTGATGCAAGGTTATTTCACTTAAGAATAGTGAAGACAACTTGATCAAGTGCAACTATTTGATGCAATCATACTACTTTGAAGAAAAAGCTTGATGGGCCATACATTCATAAAGATTATCCAAGAAGATCAGCTACCTCAAGATGAAGATTTTTTTCTTCTTTAGAGTCATATGTAACAGAACCTTCAGAAGCATGCATATTTCATATTAGACTATATGCTTTGAAATCATACAAGCCATTTATTTACAAAAAGTTAAGCTTTCATAAAAGGATACGTTATGTATATTGTAGCATTTCAAAAACACCTTTTTGAAACAAATCATTGTACTTCCTACAAGCATTTATGAAAAAGACATTTTGACAAGATATAATAGCTCATGATTTCAAAAGCATTAATTGTACCTTCTAACATGCATTTATGAAAAAGACAACTTGAAAAGATATAAAAGCTAATGATTTCAAATATGAAAGAAAAAGAAAAAATGAATTAATTCATAACACACAAACATTTACGTAAGAAATTTTGGTTCATAATACATAAGCATTTATGTAAGAAAAGACAAATTATGAAAAGATGTATTGGTTCATAATACATAAGCATTTATGAAGAAAAGACAAAATGTGAAAAGAGGTATTGGTTCATAATACATAAGCATTTATGTAAGAAAAGACAAAATGTGAAAAGATGTATTGGTTCATAATACATAAGCATTTATGTAAGAAAAGTCAAAATGCATTAGTTCATAATACACAAATTTTTACGTAAGAAAATTTGGTTCATAATACATAAACATTTATGTAAGAAAAGACAAATTATGAAAAGATAATACACAAGCATTTATTTGAGAAATGACTATTTGTAATATAAGTATTACTCAAGCATTTAGTGTACTTCACAACCATTCATTTTAGAATTGACGATTTGAGAAAAAATATATTATTTTATTAAAATAAGAAATGACCATTTATTTCTTTAAGCATTAAATGTCACCTCAAAAAGCATTTGAGAAACGACTATTTATTTATAAATAAAACCCACACTCAAGAATGTCAACTTACTTAAAGTCATCATTCTTTTTGTAAACATTAAATGCTATTCCAAAAAGCTTTTAAGAAATGACCATTTATAAATAAAGTACTCAACAAACATTTATCACACTTACATACATTTATTATAAGTGACGACTTGTAAGAAAAATATTAATATACTAATATTCATTAAATTGACTAAAGACAAAATTACATGATAGAATATATTCCAACGTTCAATGTACTACAAACCATTAAATTGAGTAAAGACAAAACTACATGATAAACTACACTTCAACGTTCAAAAATCCTACAGAACATTTATTATGAGAAAAGACCTAATACAAAGAATAACTCATTTAAAATACACCAACGAATAGTGTACTCCAAAAATGCTTCGTATGGAAAGAAGACTTTTTGAAAAAGCAATATAGTACACTTATCTTTTTCACACTAAGTTGTTTTTGAAATGACCTGACTTCTCATATCCCAAAAGAACAATCATTTCAAAAAGACAACGACTAGTTTTCTAAAGACTATATATATACAAACACAACAGTGTGAAAAGACAAGCAAGCTTTCTACAAGAAAAATTCTTGCTCGACACTGTGAGAAAAGAGCTTAGAAAAAGAAAGAGAAAAAGAAAGAGAAAAAGTCAAGAAAAGCTCTCAGAAAAATACAAGAGTGTGTAAGAAAAGAAAAAGATCATTCTGAGAATCTTCATACGTGCATTCATACTCTGCATATCATTCTGAAGGTTCTATAGGAAAGTGTTGTAACTTTCTGATCTCTGTTGTATCCCTTCTCTGTTGAGAGAAGTAGACCTCTGAGGAAGAGGGTGTTTCCCTTCTCTGTTGAGAGAAGTAGACCTCTGAGGAAGAGGGTGTTTTCCTTCTCTGTTGAGAGAAGTAGATGTAAACACCCCAAATTTTCACCCTCATCCAGTGTTTGTCCATTTCATAGGTCATCACAGATTATTGCATATCATTGCATGTATTCTGCATTTCATTTCATCACATCTCATTGCATTGCATAGCATTGCATGTCATTACATCTCATTTTCGAGATCCAGCACTTCTATTTCAAAACATTCAATCCAGATTTGAATTTTAAAGCTTTATTTCAAAATCAATTTCAAAACCTGGGTTTTTATTCAATACTCTGTCATTTTCCAACCCCAGGAATTTATATTTCGAAATATTTTCTCAAGGAAACAATCTGGATTCATTTCAAATTCAAATTTTAATCGATTTCAATTCACAGATGAGACCCATTGAGGTGGTGTCGCTTCTGAATTCCTCTATTCATCAAATTTCTCAAATTTTTGAAAAGTTTCAGTCCGATCAGGACTCCGTCTGAGAGTCCTAATCCAGTCAGAAGTCTGTTTTTAAGTCTGTTTTACTTCCATTTTCAGTCTTTTTCGATTATTTTCAAAATTTAGGTCATTTTACAGAGTCCAGTTAGTTCAGGACTCTATTTTAGAGTTCAGTCGAGTTAGGAGTCTAACCCTGACTGTGTTTTCTGACTTATTTCATCATTTCTTGATAAAATCTTTTGAAAATTCTTTCATTTGGCTTTTCAAATCTAAAATCTCAGAGTCTTAAGAGTTCAGGACTCTAACCCAAAGTTCCAGTTTGCTTGAGACCCTATTTTCAAAGATCTTGAATTTCAAATGTCGATTTTAACCCTTTTCCAAAGCCATTTTCAGTGTTTATTTCAAAATTTTCAAAATTAGATGTGGGCCCACTCAGTTGGCGCCACATCCAGAGATGTTTTAACCCAGTTGGAACTCTATGCCATTTCAAAACTTTTAATTTCAAGTTTGCTTTTGAAAATCTTTTGAAAACTCTCTTAATTTTAAGTTTTAAAATCATTTTTTGACAAAATCAAGTAGGGCCCACTCGGTGTGGCGCCACATTTGAGAAAGCCAGGGTTAGCTTAGGCTTAGTCAGTGTCTTGGTTAGTTTTAGAAGTTTAGAAGAGTCAAAATCTATTTTGAAAACTCATTTTTAAAGTTTGGTTTTTAAATTGTTGTTTTTAAAAGTTTTAGTTAAAACTTTAAAAACCCAATGTGAGAAAATGCCAAGTGGCACCACATTTGGGGATTTTCTAGGTTTAGCTAGGGGCTAATTAGGACTTAATTAGGATAATCTAGGCTTGGGTTAGTTAGGTAAACTCACACCAAAATCGCCCCCCTTAGAGAGTCCAAGAATTTCAAAAGTGTTAACATTTAAACCTAAATTTTTTATTATAAATAGAGGCATAAGGGGGGTCGATTTTTCCATCTCTCTCCTATTGGATTCTTGGAGCTTCTCTCTCCTCTTCAGCCTTTCCTCCATTGCAGCAACCTCAAGGTAATTATTTTCTTTAATTTTTAGTTTTTATTTAATATTTTTCATTGTTTTAAGCATGATTTAGCCATTGGCACCATCACCTTCATGGATTAAACCATGGATTCAACCTCAAGAACCATCAAGAATCAGCAAGAACGATCCAAGAAGGTGATATAACACTGTTTTGGATGATTTACAGAGATTTTAATCCATTAGAATTGATTTTAATATGATTCTTTACATTATTAACCAATAAAATATATGATTTACCCCTTTTAATGGGTTAAATCTATGTTTTAAAGGTGATATCAAATTCCAGCCATTGATTCCCTGTTTTTATTTTATTTTCATGGTTTATTCATGTTTGTTTTACGTTCTATAGCATAGAAATAATTTTTATTTACTGTTTTATGGTTTATTTTATTGATTTACATTAGTTAATGCATGGTTTGTCAAGTTTCTTAAATTTCTGTGTGTTTTAGGTTTAGAACAGTAAAGATAATGTTATTTCGGATTGAAGTTCTCATTGTTTATTTTTGATATTTTTATATGTGATGCATGCATGAGTTATTGAGTTACTGTAGAAAAATCAGAGGTTTTGGATCTCGGGAACCCTGTCAAAAAAAATCAGACATCAAATCGTGTTTTTAAAGCTTTAAAATCGTGGTTAAAATCAAGAAGGTAACTTGCTGTTATGATATTTATCTCATCTTATATCTGATTTTAGATCTGTAAAGTGCTATGGATTTACATTGAGTAGATCTGTCTTCTGTGAAATTTTCGTATTTTTTTATTACTATTTAGTATTTTTCCCCTTTCAGAGAATCTGTTTTTAAATTTAAAACTCGTTAGGGTTTACCAAAACCCTAATCAGACTTGTGTTAGTCATAAATCCCAAACCACAGATCCAATTTTAGATCTGTAAAAAGTGAGTATTATTATTTTTCTGTCTACTGTTCACCACTAAAATTTCAGAGATTTTTGTTTAGAATTTCTATTTATGTCTGTATTTTCAATATGAAGTATCCGTTTTAATCCCTGTTAAAAGTGATATATTTTAGCTCAGATTGCCGGAAGGGTTTCTCCCTAACCAGAGATGCTTTTTCCGATCTGTAAATTGGGAAATCTCTGTTTTTCTTCTTAGGTAGTCTCTGTAAAATTTCATGGATTTTCATGGATATTGGCCCCTGGTTCAGGTCTTGGACTGAGACTGGTTGGTGAATTAGGTCAAAAATAGCATATTTTTAGGGTTTAATGCAATTTTCGGATTAATTCAATGTCAAAAAATTATTTTTATAATTCCAATTCGACATTAGGGTTATAACAAGTTCAGGTACCAATTTTGAGGATTTTTGGAATCCATTTGATGGCTGAATTAAGCAAATGGCAAAACCGGGTTCCTGAAAGATCCAAAAACACTGATAAAATCACAATTTTTGTGATATTCTTGGATTTTCGTGCATAAGCATATATTTTTAGGGTTTAATCATGTTCATAATCATATTAGTATGCTTTAGGTTTAATTTTATGCTCATTTGATTTCATTTAGTGCATAAAACCTAAGTTTTTACCAAAATCTATTTCTAAAAACCCTGATTTCAAGGCCATAGTCTTGCTATCAAGGGCAATTTGGTCATTTGACCTAAATTTCGAAATCCCTAACCCTAATTTTCACATATTTAAGCATGTCACATCATATTAGCTTAATTTATTACATTCAAATTTCAAAACTTGCATTTTATCAAAATATCTTTCTAAAAAAACCCTAATTTCATGGCCATAGTCTTGTTATTAGGGGTATTTTGGTCATTTGGACCCCAATTTCGAAATTTCATATCTTATCTTCCTTATTTTATCCATTTTATTTCATACTTTATCACTTTTGATTTAAGGGAATCAAGGAAAAGGCTTATATCTAGCAAAATCCAGTAATTTCTAGATATTACTAGATAAATCTAGAAAAGCCAACATATTTTCATTAACCAAGTTTTCTAGTTTTTCAGGTACATTGAAGACTTTATTTTTCATGTATTTAAATTTCAATAGTGATGTAATTTGTAATTAAACTTTGGAATAAGAATTTATATTTTCTGCTTAGCTTAGGTTGCATTGCATATAGTTTATTTTTATAATTTTAATGTGTGATGGATGATGATTCATGCATATTTTTACAAATTCACCATGGTCTACACGAATGACACATGCACTAGCTTCTATGAAGTTTATAAACTTAGTGAAATTTGTATTTATGGCCATAGTCAAGATACGAATGATACTTAGATTTATGATCTTCACATTAGCCACATTCAGCCTACACTCTTAGGCTAACTTCAAAAATGCACTGCATTTCTCAAAATACAAAAAGTATTTCTCAATTCCTCAAATCCATATTCATTCATTTCATGCATTTGCCAATTCCAATTCAAATCTCAATTCAAAGAAGTTCATTTTCTCAAAATTTTCTAAGTCTTATTCAAAAATCGATTTTCTCAAAATATGGATTTGGCAATGACATTTCAAGTATTTCCCAAGTTCCAAATTCGATTTTCCAAGTTATATATTCAATTTCAAAGTTTGAATTCAAAGAAATCAAGTTTTCCAAAGTAATTTCACATTTTTTAAAATCGATTTTCACAAAATCTCAAGATTTCTTCAAAAACCGATTTTTACTTTTCTCAGAAGTACATTTCAAATCCCAATTCACGATTTTCCATGTGATATCTATTCTAAGTGTTTCAGTTATTCAAAGCAAACATCATGTTTTCAAATGTGCATTTTCAGAAAATTCATAGCACATGCCTGATTCTATGTGCATTTAGAAATTAGAATATGATTTAGACAAGTTGAATAGAGCAGAGCAGTAGATTGATCCTTGGTTCGATTACCCCTGTTAAAGGTGGCAGGAACGGTCGAACCTCGTACCGACAGGCGAGTCCCATTCTTTGGAATTATCCCGCATTTTAAAAACGGAGGCGAGTTATTTTCAAAATCTATTTCAAAGGTCAGTTTGATTTGCAAAAGTAAAAATTTTGCGATGATAACAGTAGACCTCTGAGGAAGAGGGTGTTTTCCCTTCTCTGTTGAGAGAAGTAGACCTCTAAGGAAGAGGGTGTTTCCCTTCTCTGTTGAGAGAAGTAGACCTCTGAGGAAGAGGGTGTTGTACTATTTATCCGGTGACTCGGATGTTATAGTGGAAGGCTCAAGTGTTTTACTTGGGGACTGGATGTAGGTCAGTAACTCAGCCGAACCAGTATAAATCCTGTGTTTATTGTGTTGTGCCTTATTGCCTTATTTTTTATTTTATCGATCTGCATCGTATTTCACTATTCACCCCCCCTCTAGTGGAATTTCATTTGGTATCAGAGCAGGTTCTGCTGGTTTCGACATAACAAGTCTTCCGGCACAAAAATGGCATCAACCTCTTATGCTCGTGATATCGAAGGTCAACACTCATCTCGCCCTCCTTTTTTTAATGGCACTAACTATGGCTACTGGAAATGTAGAATGATCATATTTCTCAAGTCTGTAGATTTTGCTATTTGGAATATCGTAGAATATCCATATTCTTCTCCTACATCAGACTACTCTTCATGGACTGATGAAGAAAGAAAAATGGCAAACTTAAATGCAAAAACCATGAATGCTTTATACTGTGCCATAGACCAAAATGAATTTAACAGAATATCCATCTGTGATTCTGCTCATGATATTTGGCATTCTCTGGAAGTTATTCATGAGGGAACAAACAGAGTAAAAGAAGCTAAGATCTCATCATTGGTTCGAAAATACGAACTTTTCAAGATGATCAAAGATAAAACCATTACTGAAATGTTCACTAGATTCACCAATATCACCAATGATCTTAAATCTCTGGGAGAAACTCATTCCCAGACTGATAAGGTAAAAAAGATCTTGAGATCTCTCACAACTGACTGGGAGAAAAAGACTACAGCTATTGAGGAAGCCCAAGATCTTTCCAAGCTTACTCTGGATGACTTAATAGGCAATCTTATGGCCTATGAAGTTCATATAAAGGAAATAAGGGAAGAAGAACAACCTACACATCAAAATCTTGCCTTCCCAACTCTCTCAGAGGATGATGATTCAGAAAAAGATTCTGAAAATGCTCTTCTTACCCGAAGATTCCAACGCTTCATGAGAAAGGACATGTTTTCCAAAAAGCTCAAAGAAAAGCAAGATAAAAAAGAAGAGACTATGTGCTATCAATGCAACAAGCCAGCTCACGTAAGACGTGATTGTCCTCTCCTAAAAAGAAAATCCAAAATCGAGGAACCAAAGAAGAGGTTCTTCAAGAAAAAGGTTCTATATGCTCAATGGGATGATTCAAAACCATCCACCAGTGAAGAGTCAAGTGATGATGAAGCTGAAACTGCAAACATGTGCTTCATGGTAGAAGAAAGCTCTGTAAGTGAAACTTCTGACTTTTCTTTTGAAGAACTTCAAAATGCTTTTCAAGAACTTTTTGAAGAATCCAGAAAAATAATTCTGAAAAACAAAGTTTTAAAATCCGAGAATTTAGAGCTTTCCCAGAAAAATGAAAAACTCAGTATTGAAAATTTTGAGTTGAAAAAGAAAAATTTTATGCTCACTTCTGAAATCTCTTCTACTAGCTTCAAGACTAAAAATCTTCAAGTAGAAATTTCAGAATTTAAAAGTAAAACTGAAAACCTTATGAAAACGGTTTTCAAGTTTACCAAAGGAAAAGAGAACCTGGACAAACTTCTTTCCTCTCAAAAATTCTCTTTTTACAAGAATGGTATTAGTAACTCTCATTATAGTAAACCTTCTTGTACGAATCAAAATACCACTTTTGTCAAAGGATCTATTGAACCTAAGCAGGAGTATTATAATTTCAATTCCATGCACTCCTCTAAGATTATAGATAAACCCAAATCAAAGTGGATATGGGTTCCAAAATCGAACAAAAAAGGACCCGATCGGGTACCAAAAAGAGTTTCTACTTGATCTATTGCAGGCATTGAAAAAGAAGAACAGATGGATATCAGATAGTGGATGTTCAAAACATATGACAGGACATTCAGATCTTTTTACTGTTCTTCATCATAAAGAAGGAGGAACCGTCACCTTTGGAGATAACAACAAAGGTTTGATAATTGGTATTGGAAATATTGGTAATATCGATAAACCTCTTATCAAAGACGTTCTCCTTGTTAAAGGTTTAAAACACAATCTCTTAAGCATCAGTCAAATGTGTGACATAGGATATAATGTCAGTTTTAAACATGATGCATGCCTCATAGTGGACACAAACAAAAATATTGTTTTAAAAAGTATAAAGAAAAATAATGTATATGAATTATACTTAGATAATATTACTGAACATTGTCTCATAAGTAAATAATGACTCTCAAAATTTATGGCATATGAGAATGGGACATGTTAACTTTAAATATATCTCTAAAATGGCTAAAAATAACTTGGTTCGTGGGTTACCTAAAATACCATTTAAAAGAGACTATTTTTTGTGATGCTTGTCAATTAAGAAAATTGTCAAAATCATCCTTCAAATCAAAGAATGTTGTGTCAAGTAAAAGACCTTTAGAGCTTTTCCACCTGAATCTTTTTTGTCCTTCTAGGGTAGCTTGTCTTAATCATAATAAATATGCTTTTGTCATTATTGATGATTACTCAAGATTTACCTGGGTAATATTTTTGAAAAACAAAAGTAATATGTTTTGTGAAATTGAAATTTTATGAAAAAATTACAATATGAAAAATCCTCTTCAATTGTTAAAATTCGTAGTGACCGTGGAGGAAAATTTGATAATGATCTTTTTTTATAACTTGCATGGTATTTCACATAACTTTGCCTTTCTTAGAGCTGCACCTCAAAATGGTGTAGTAGAAAGAAAGAATAGAATCCCTCAAGAATCTGCCAGAACTATGCTTCAACATAACAATCTTGCTAAATATTTTTGGGCTGAAGCTGTTAATACTGCATGCTATATTTCAATAAGAGTACTAATACTATTGAAGAATCTATGCATGTCAGTTTTAATGAATCTATTGGTCAATCTGTTCATAATAAGACTAATGATGATGATCTTGAAAGTACAAATTTTCTTTTAGATAACACAGCTGAATCTAATGAAAATGATCATCAAAGAACATTTGCTGAAATCAGAGATCATCCTCAAAAGCAGACTTTGGGAGACCTGACCAAGGGGGTTCAAACAAGAGCTCAGTTGGAACATATTGCAAATATGACTTTCATTTCTCAACTTGAACCTAAAAAGATTGATGAAGCCATCATAGACGAGTTCTGGATGCTAGCAATGACTGAAGAACTTAACCAGTTCCAAAGAAATGATGTGTGGGATCTTGTACCAAAACCAAAAGATCATCAAATCATTGGGACAAGATGGATCTTTAGAAATAAGTTGGATGAATCAGGTAATGTTGTAAGAAACAAGGCAAGGCTAGTGGCTCAAGGATACAATCAGGAGGAAGGTATTGACTTTGATAAAACATTTGCTCTTGTTGCTATACTTGAATCTATAAGAATGTTTTTAGCATATGCAAGCTATATGGATTTTAAACTATATCAAATGAATGTTAAAAGTGCTTTTCTAAATGGTTTTATAAATGAACAAGTTTATGTAAAACAACCTCCGGGTTTTGAAAATGAACAATTTTCTGATCATTTTTTAAACTAAAACGTGCTTTATATGGATTAAAACAAGCACCTCGTGTGTGGTATGAGACTTAAAACTTTTCTATTTTACACTCAAACTAAACACATTCAAATTAGACACCACTTTTTAAGAGAACAAGTTCTAAACAATATAATCAAACTAGAATTTATACCCACTAATAAACAATTAGCAGACATATTCACTAAACCATTGAAACATGAAGACTTTACACGAATTAGAAGAGAACTAGGAATATGCAAACTAAGTGACTTATAATTAATCACATTTATTAAGACTAAAACTTTTTATGAGTTCTATTAAAATCTTATTTTTCTTCTTATCAATGTTTTTATTTTTTTCACTATTCAAAGTCAAACTATATTCACGTATACTCTAAACACTCATAAAAACACATTCATCATGACACATTCTTTATGTCTTTCAACTTGTCATCTTTCAAGTACACATCAATAATAACTCCTTGTCCTATTTCCTTTACACTCATATCCATAAAAAAAATTAATATTAAGTAAAGCTATCATGACTCTGTTCACATCACTCATCTCATAACACCTTTTATCACTTTTGTCTTCTTGTGAAAACCTCTCTTACGATAAGCTATTCGAGATTCAACATGATACTGTGTTTCTCACTTATGTTATTTTTTCAAGTGATATATCCCTTTTCATGACTTCCTTTCCTCCTATTAAGACACTTCACTAAACTTTATGGTAAATAAATCGAGTGTTTATCCTTCTTATTTTCTTCACCACCTTTTTCAAAATCAAGCTGTCATATTTCACGTAAAATCTTACTACATCATCTGTTATATCATATCCTAAGTACAATCTATTATCGTCCTTTCATCCTTCACACCTTTTATGAAAAATTATTCGAAAAACTTGTCCTTCATTTTTTTTATTCTTATTAGTACCTTTAGTACCATCCTTCTCTCTCTCTCTCTCATACGAATTGAGCCTCCATTCTTTTCAATCCGTGATTTTGACTCCTTTACTAGTTTAAAACTTAACTTTATTCTCTAAAAACTATGAACTTCCTCCAATCGAGTTTCTTTAAAAATATGTTTATCAAATAAACATTAATTCATGTCAATCATAACTTTATTTTATGTCTTTCATCTCATATCAATCATGAATTTTTTTCTTGTTTTTTTATTCCTATCCTACTCGAAAATCTATATATGTCATCTCACTTTTCTTTATGTCTACTCTTACTCCTTCCACGCATATCCATAAAAATACTTCTTATATAAACAATTATTACTCTTCACTCATGAATATCTTTTGTCTCCTCATTTCATCTCTCGAATACATTTTTTTTATATATTTTAGATTTTTGAATCCGACTCCTCCATGTCTATTCTTATTTTTTATCTATCATTTATCAATTCTTATTCTTTTCGAATATATTTTTGACTCTTTCTCTTTTTGTCTCATCATCTCTCTTACCACTATTCAAAGTCAAAGTGTGTCCTTCTCATATTTACGTATACTCATAAAAATTACAAATATGAAAACACATTAATCATGAAACATTTTTTAAGTCATTCTTTTCTTTTAAAAATGTCATATCTTTCAAAGTACACATCACATGATCACCCTATGACCTATTTCCTTTCACGTCTATCCATAAAAACTATTTATATATTAAATAAGCAATCATGACATTTCTTTATCTCTTTCATCTCATATCACTCATTAATTATTTTTGTCCTCTTCTCTATCCATGTCTTATTTGAAAATCCATGTCTGTCATCACTCTCTTCATACGCCCAACTTAAAATTTCTCATTATGTCTTTTCAGCTTGACTTTATCTCTATTCATCTCTCTCACATGAATTGAGCTCACTTCCTTCTTTACTCTGTCTCAAAACAATGGATCGCCCCATGTATTATTTGAAATCCATTTCTTGACTTGTCTTCAACTTGCTTCAACCTGGTCTATAATATTAACTCTTCGACTCTGATCCTTCCTTTTTGTCAATGACAAAGGGGGAGAGAAAACTTATCTCTCCTATGTAGGAGAAAAACGTTTAACTCATTATCTCATACACATGAAGTATACACAAACTTTTTTTATGTTAATTCTGGTGTTTTTTATGATTACTATTTCTATGCATTTTTTATTTATGATATCATATTTAAATCATCATAATATATATGGCTTATTGACAGGGGGAACATATATTGTCATCATAAAAAAGGGGGAGAATGTTGAGAAACTATGTTTTGATGATACATGATAAATATGATATGCTTGCATGATGCATATATATGATACATGATAAATACATGATATGCTTTCATGAGATATGATAAATGTGATATGCTTTCATATGTGAAACTGAATATGTTATATTATGACTGGATATGATGTGCTATGTATTTAACGAGTATTTGATGCAAGGTTATTTCACTTAAGAAGAGTGAAGACAACTTGATCAAGTGCAACTATTTGATGCAATCATACTACTTTGAAGAAAAAGCTTGATGGGCCATACATTCATAAAGATTATCCAAGAAGATCGGCTACCTCAAGATAAAGATTTTTTTCTTCTTTAGAGTCATATGTAACAGAACCTTCAGAAGCATGCATATTTCATATTAGACTATATACTTTGAAATCATACAAGCCATTTATTTACAAAAAGTTAAGCTTTCATAAAAGGATACGTTATGTATATTGTAGCATTTCAAAAACACCTTTTTGAAACAAATCATTGTACTTCCTACAAGCATTTATGAAAAAGACATTTTGACAAGATATAATAGCTCATGATTTCAAAAGCATTAATTGTACCTTCTAACATGCATTTATGAAAAAGACAACTTGAAAAGATATAAAAGCTAATGATTTCAAATATGAAAGAAAAAGACAAAATGAATTAATTCATAACACACAAACATTTACGTAAGAAATTTTGGTTCATAATACATAAGCATTTATGTAAGAAAAGACAAATTATGAAAAGATGTATTGGTTCATAATACATAAGCATTTATGAAGAAAAGACAAAATGTGAAAAGAGGTATTGGTTCATAATACATAAGCATTTATGTAAGAAAAGACAAAATGTGAAAAGATGTATTGGTTCATAATACATAAGCATTTATGTAAGAAAAGACAAAATGCATTAGTTCATAATACACAAATTTTTACGTAAGAAAATTTGGTTCATAATACATAAACATTTATGTAAGAAAAGACAAATTATGAAAAGATAATACACAAGCATTTATTTGAGAAATGACTATTTGTAATATAAGTATTACTCAAGCATTTAGTGTACTTCACAACCATTCATTTTAGAATTGACGATTTGAGAAAAAATATATTATTTTATTAAAATAAGAAATGACCATTTATTTCTTTAAGCATTAAATGTCACCTCAAAAAGCATTTGAGAAACGACTATTTATTTATAAATAAAACCCACACTCAAGAATGTCAACTTACTTAAAGTCATCATTCTTTTTGTAAACATTAAATGCTATTCCAAAAAGCTTTTAAGAAATGACCATTTATAAATAAAGTACTCAACAAACATTTATCACACTTACATACATTTATTATAAGTGACGACTTGTAAGAAAAATATTAATATACTAATATTCATTAAATTGACTAAAGACAAAATTACATGATAGAATATATTCCAACGTTCAATGTACTACAAACCATTAAATTGAGTAAAGACAAAACTACATGATAAACTACACTTCAACGTTCAAAAATCCTACAGAACATTTATTATGAGAAAAGACCTAATACAAAGAATAACTCATTTAAAATACACCAACGAATAGTGTACTCCAAAAATGCTTCGTATGGAAAGAAGACTTTTTGAAAAAGCAATATAGTACACTTATCTTTTTCACACTAAGTTGTTTTTGAAATGACCTGACTTCTTATATCCCAAAAGGACAATCATTTCAAAAAGACAACTACTAGTTTTCTAAAGACTATATATATACAAACACAACAGTGTGAAAAGACAAGCAAGCTTTCAACGAGAAAAATTCTTGCTCGACACTGTGAGAAAAGAGCTTAGAAAAAGAAAGAGTAAAAGAAAGAGAAAAAGTCAAGAAGAGCTCTCAGAAAAATACAAGAGTGTGTAAGAAAAGAAAAAGATCATTCTGAGAATCTTCATACGTGCATTCATACTCTGCATATCATTCTGAAGGTTCTATAGGAAAGTGTTGTAACTTTCTGATCTCTGCTGTATCCCTTCTCTGTTGAGAGAAGTAGACCTCTGAGGAAGAGGGTGTTTCCCTTCTCTGTTGAGAGAAGTAGACCTCTGAGGAAGAGGGTGTTTTCCTTCTCTGTTGAGAGAAGTAGACCTCTGAGGAAGAGGGTGTTTTCCCTTCTCTGTTGAGAGAAGTAGACCTCTGAGGAAGAGGGTGTTTCCCTTCTCTGTTGAGAGAAGTAGACCTCTGAGGAAGAGGGTGTTTCCCTTCTATGTTAAGAGAAGTAGACCTCTGAGGAAGAGGGTGTTGTACTATTTATCCGGTGACTCGGATGTTATAGTGGAAGGCTCAAGTGTTTTACTTGGGGACTGGATGTAGGTCAGTAACTCGGCCGAACCAGTATAAATCCTGTGTTTATTGTGTTGTGCCTTATTGCCTTATTTTTTATTTTATCGATCTGCATCGTATTTCACTATTCACCCCCCCTCTAGTGGAATTTCAAATGATGCATGGCCATTGCAAAAGCATTTTGAAAATAAGTTTTGGAGTTTCGAATTTTCGAAATTAAGGTTTGAAACATGTAAATATGATTTAAAACTTGAATTTAAAATGATATTAACTTTGAAATTGAGGTTTTTATGAAAATATATTGGAAATGATTGAAATAAAAGGCAATTAAACTCCAAAATTTGTTTAAAATAAAGTTAAGGCATTCTAAGTTGACAAAAGATATTTTCAATTCATGAAATACACGAATTATGTTTGAGGATTGAAATTAAAAGTGTTAAAATGCCCAATTTAACTTCATTTTAACAAAGAGAATGATTTCTACAAAATTGGTTTTGAAAAATGCAATGAATGAAGGGTCAAATGACCATAGAAATTTATAAAAATTGCTATGAAGACTCCTAACAACCTTGGAAATACCCTAGAATTGAAAAATGCATGAAAAGATTGGAGAAAATTCTGAATTAGGGGTTTTTATCCAATCAAAACAAGAATTTGCAAAATCCAGGATTTACAAAAGGACCTGTTAAAGAATTTTGGGTGAATGAAAGTCTAAAACAACTCAAAAAAAACTAAAAATTAATTCATAGATTTATGACACATCAGAGAAATATTTTCTTTTTACAGAACTCCAAAATCAATTTTGAAACTTGAGATATGACCAAAACATTAGAGAATTAATTTTAGAAACAGAAAATTGGGTTTTAATAGACTAATTTCTATAATTTTTGTGTTTCAGAGACTAAACCGATTCAATTTCTCCCAAATTTGTGGTCAAAATTGCTCAACACACTAAAAAAACAACTCCAATTTATAGAGTTAGAAAATCAAGCCTGGTTTGGAAATGGTGACTTCAGGAAGTCACTATTCCATCTTAGAAAATGAACCTGTTACAGAACTTGAAGTTCTATAACCAGTCTCGACTTTAGCAGAATTGGAATATCTAATTATCATGAAAGTTTATAAAATTTAATATGGATAAACTAGACATAAAATGGAGAAAAACCCTTTTTACAGATTTTGAAAATAATTTTTCATTAGAGAGAGCTCATCTAAACAAAATGAGGTAAGATTTAAGTAATGCTTAATGAGGCAAAATGATAGGGTTCTGATGCTTGATCAGAATCAAATATAAAAAATCTATAGAAGTTGTCAAAAATTTATAGAGATAAACTAGAAATTCATAGAAAAAATATCCAATTTATAGATCTAAAAAATTATTTTCCATTGGGGAGATCCAATCCAAACAAGTTAGCCCAAAACCTGTGTAAAGCCTGACAAAGAAAAACAATAGGGTTTTGGATTTTGATCTAAATGACCATTGAAAAGAAAAAAAAAATTTATGAAAATTGACATGCATAAACTAAACATTTTAAGGAAGAATTTACTTTTTACAGATTTTGAAAAATGATCTTCCATTAGGGAGATATGATTGCAACAAATTGATCCTAGGTTTGAGCAATGCCTGAGATTATAAATAGATAGGATCTCGGTTTTAAATATAAAAGCAATAAAAAACTACCATAAAAATTGATGAAAATTTCCAAAGATAAATTAGCCATGAAGATAAAGAAGATCCGTTTTTACAGATCTCAAAAATGATCTCCCATTAGGGAGATATGACTCTGACAAAAAAGACAAAAACCTGAGCAATTAAAATGATACAGGGTGACAGGGTTGTGGTTTTTGACCAAAATTATGTATGAAAACACCATAAAAATTGATAAAGTTTGGCATGGAGTAACTAGATTTAATGCTGAAGACATCACTTTTTACATAATAGAAACATCATCTTTGGTTAGGGAGAAATCACTCCGGCAAGTTGGTCTAGTTTTAGGGAAAATTCGGGCGGCCCAGAATGACAGGGTCCAAATCCTGATTTTTTTGGTAGACTAAATCAACTCAGAATGATCTGATTTTTAGTGGAGATCCCGAAAATACATAAAGGAAGATACAGTAAATAAATCAAATTAAAATGATGCCTAATTATATGTGAATTGATGAAATAAAAAATGAACAAGAATAGAAAATATCATCTAAGCTTGATTGAATAGAATAGAACCTCATTAATGAATTGATCTAATGATCAAGCATGAGATCTACCATTTCGAATCATGGATGATGATGAAAATGATTCAAAAACAGAATTAAAGTATCTAAAAATGAAATTGAAAGCATTGGGGCATAAATTGCAATCGATTTAGCCAATTGAAAATGAGATTTGATCTATTGAAGATCAAATCTCATAATCTTAATGGCTAGAATGAAAATGCATAAAGTAAATAGCAATTCGAATGAATCAAAAGGCATAAAAGGAATATTGATACAGAAATAATGTAAATCTACATTGATATTCATGGAATTAAAAAGAAATTGCAAGAAAAGGAAGAGAAGAGGGGGGCGACATTTGGAGAAATAAAAAAAAATGAAAGAAAAAAAAGAAATGAAAGAGAGGGCCTACCTTAAGGGCTGGAGGAGTTCTTCTTCTTCTTAACTTCAGCCACCAAGCAAAATTAGAATTAAGAATGGAAAGAAGAGGAGGAGAGGTAGGTTTTCTTGAAAAACTTTCCCCCCCTAGATCTATTTATAGATAGATCTAGGGGTATTGTGGGTAATTAACATTTGAGATATTTTAAGCTCTAGGGCTGAGGTGGCAAGGGAGGCTGACATGGGGGGGGGGGGGGTGCAAACCCCATGTGGGAAATTTGGGTTTTTTCAAAATGGCATTTCAGGTGTTTTGCCAAAATATTGACATGTGGCACCACTTTGCAAGTAGTGCCCATGTGTGTTCTTAAAGCCAAAGAGATGAGGTTAAAATTAGGTGAAAATGAAGTTTTTAATGCTAGATCAAAGATTTAAAATTGAAACTCATTTGAAAATGCCAAGTGACACCCCCTTTTTTAAAATATATTTTTTTCTTTTTTATTTTGAAAGGTTTAAAAATATAAGTGAAAAAGATGAAAAATAAAAGAGGAATTTGAAAATAACGGATTTCAATTGGATCCAAGATCCAATTTGATTTTCAAAAATTTGAATTTGAGTTAAAATCGGATCTAGATTGAATTTGGATTCAAAATTTAAAGATTATTTTTTAAATTGGATTTTGATTTTGAATCTGGATCCATTTTGATATTTCGAAATCCAGATTGAATTATGAATTGGATTCGGGGTATTTTTCAAAAGATTTTTACAAAATGATGGATTTGAATTTTGAAATTCAAGAATTGATTTCGAAATTAAGATAAAAATTGAATTTTGAAAAGGATTTGGATCCGAGGTTTTGAATAAAATTGGATCTGAATCTCGATTGAAGGAAATTGGTCCAAAATGGCAATCGGACCCTGAATATGGATTTCTGAAATAAATTGAAATGCAAAACCCAAATTCATAATGAAAATTGGGATTTTGATTCGGATCTTGGACCAAACTCAGAGATTGGAATTGGATCTTGGATCTGGATCAGAATCCAAGAAATGGAGTTATGCCTCAGATACCAGATGATAAAGTGGATCTGAGTCTGAGTTTAGAAATAAGAAATTGATTCAATTATCCTTCTGAACAAATCATGAGGTAGATCTAGATGGGAGTAGATCTGAAATGATTAATTGGATCCTGGATATTCGATGAGATATTCCAAGTTCAGCAAGCGAATTGGACTCTGGATGTGAATTATAGAATGAATTAGATGAAAATTCCAGGTCCTGGATGAAATTTGGACACCAGATCCAGCATTGGATCTAATATCTGATTTGAAATGGATTGGATCTCGGATATTGATAGAATATCAGATAAAGAAATTGACCCGAGTCTGAATTTGGGACTTGTCCCAGTTTAAAAATTGGTAGAAATGATGTTTTGAAGAAATTTATAATTTTTTGGTTTTTGCCCTGCAGGGGTAGAAACACGGTACTGAACTGGTCTGAACTAATTTGAACTGGATAGGATTGGAATGAACTGAATCAGAAGCCAGCTATACTAAGGTGAACTAAATTCAGATCTAAAACACTAGCTCATGTTAGCTCAATTTGGACTGAATTGAGCTCAGACGAGCTAAAATACAATCTCGAGAGTATGAGAAGTGACTTAGAACTGGATTCAAATCTTTTATACTTCTGATGAACTTAGATCAGACTCATGGGGATAAGATCTACTGGTTTTAACTGACTTGGTGATAGTTTGGCTAAAATTTGAGCTAAAAATGATCTCATTTTGCCAGAAATAAACTAAATTTAGCTGAAATGGACTAACACTGCTCATCGTGAGCTTAGGGGAGTTAGAAACGACTGACATTCTAACTCTTATGAACTTAGCATGAACTTGGCTAAGTCTGTCAGGCAAAGGTCTAAGGGTGATTCAGGGGTAAAATGGTAATTTTATTGACGAAACAAGGGTAGGCTGATCTCTAAACTGGGGTAAGCCTAGGGGTGAGACCCAACACTGCCCTACAATATTTGGCCATTTGTGAAAAGAGATGTTCGAAATGGATCTGAAAAATTTGGGGTGTTTACAGATGCCCCTCTTTGCTGCTAAGCCGATTGAAAGTCGAGCTTAGTAGTAATAAAAAACACACCAAATTTCAAAAATAAAAATGCCCCAGTTAGAAAAGTCTTACTGGGTATAAAAGAATTGATTGTGGAAATGATCCTCACGAAGTGAGGTTCAAGTTTAGTATCTTACCCTGAATGACTTGGCTTTAAGAAGGACGAAATCCTCGAGAATGAAATGATTAGATGAAAGGAACGAGGAAATCGTGCTGGGACTTTTGAATTTTGCAAGAAAAACCTGAAACAGGTTGCAAAAGGCAAGAAAAATGGAGTTCCTGAAATTGTGAAAAGGGAAGATTTTGGTCAGGGAGAGGTCTCATGGCTGAGACAAGATAAGCTTATGTAGTGACCTTTTTGCAGAAATTGAGGTTTAGCTCTTATCCTGAATGGGACGAGAATACCTCATAGAATGAGGCCCAAGTTTAACCCTTACCTGAACGGGGAGAAAAATATCTCATGAAATGAGGCTCAGGTTTGACCCTTACTTGAGTGGGGAGAAAAATACCACATGAAATGAGGGCTCAGATACAATCCTTAACCTGAACGGATATGAAAAATACCTCGTGAGACGAGGCTCAGGTACAATCGTTAACCTAAACAGATATGAAAAATACCTCGTGAGATGAGGCTCAGGTACAATCCTTAACCTGAACGGATATGAAAAATACCTCTTGAGACGAGGCTCAAGTACAATCCTTAACCTGAATGGATATGAAAAATACCTCGTGAGACGAGGCTTAGGTACAATCCTTAACCTGAACGGATATGAGAATGATGGGACGTCCAGATTTTGCACAAAGAATCCAAAAGGGGTTGCAAAAGGCAAAAAAAATAAGGGGTCCCTAAAGCTTGAAAAGGGATTGGAATGGGGCGTCTCATGACTGAGACTAAAATGAGTTTTTGAAATGACCTCTCGCGGGAAACTTGGCTTGACCTAGAACCTAAAAATAACTGTCTATGGTGGGACAATGAGAAAAGTAGGGAAATGCGTGGATCTGAGAGCCTGGGCCCTTAGACCGAAAAGAATGGAAGGATCTTGAAAACTTCAGTTATTAAGTGCTAAAGAAGGATAAATGAGGTACCCGAATATATCAAAAGGAAATCAAGTTCTTATTTTATGTGAGCTGATTCAAATGATGGAAAATGTGCATGCATGTGCAAAGATATTCCCTCTTTTACCTAGAGTATTTCCTCCAACGAGGTCAACTCTATTGATTCAAAGGTCGAAATTCGAACTTTATCGCTGTGATCGTTGAAAAAAAAAATTCTTTTCTTTTTAGAAAGAAAGAAAAAAACTCTCACAAGGTCCACATGACCTTTTGAAAAGATTTTGAAAATTTACTCGCCTTCATTTTTAGAAAATGTGGGAAAATGGGGAGACAGGATTCGCTCGTCGGTACGAGGTTCAACCATTCTTGGCACCATTACTAGGGGTAATTGCACCAAGGATCGATTTTATGCCTTTGTTTTGCCTAAATTTGCCAAAGAAATTATTCCAAGTCCTAAATGCACATTGAATTAGGCTTGTGCTATGATTTTGAATTTGAAAAATATGTATGCTTTTGGAGATATTTCAGAAATCTGGATTTTCCAAGTGTTTTTGAAATGGATTTTGAAGATATATTTGGAAATGGGAGAATTGAACTTGAGTTGAAAAATTGAAACTGAGTTTGAACTAAAAATTTGAAATTGAATTGAATTTGAATTGAAAACTTGAAGTTCGAATTGAATTTGAGTTTGAAAATTGAATTCGATTTCGAAATGGAATTCAAAGTTGAATTTTGAATTGAAAATGACAAAATGAAATTGAAAGTTTTGAAATTGAATTCAAAGTCAAGTTTCAAAATTCGAAATCTGAATTGATTGAAAATCGAAATTAGAGTTTATTTTTTAATTGAGAATTGAACTTAGAAATCGAATTTTGAAATTGAAATTTGAAAATCAGAATTGGAAATTAAAATCGAACTTTGAATTTAAAATTGAAGAATTGAAATCTGAAATCGAAAATAAAAAATTAAAAATTAAAAATTAAAAATTAAAAATTAAAAATTAAAAATTGAAATTTTGGAAATGAAATTGGAATTTAGAATTGAAAATTCAAAATGAAATTTGAAATTTATTTTTGAGATAAAAATTGAGAATTGAAATAAAATTAAGAATTGAAATTTGAAAATGGGAAATTTGAAATTGACATTTGAATTTCAAATGAAAATGAATTTCAAAATTTGGATTTTGAAAAGAAATAGAAAATTGAAATTGATATTTGAAATGAAATTCAAAGTCGAATTTTGAAATTGGAAAATAGAAAGTTGAAATTGATTTTAAAATTGAAATAAAATCAAAATTCAAAATTTGAATCAGAATTTGAAATGAATATTTGGAATTGAAATGAAAGGTGAAATTAAATTTAGAATTTTGAAAATGAAAAAAGAGAATAAAAATTGAAAATTGAAATATGAAAATTGAAAATTGAAAATTGAAATTTGAAAATTGAAATTTGAAATAAGTTTTAAAATTGAATGAGGTTGAAAATGAAATTGAAAAGTAACTTTGAATTTGAGAATGAAAATTGAAAAATGGCTTTGAATTTAGAAATGAAAATTGTTTTTGAAAATCATTTCAAAAGTCACTTGTAAATTTGAAAATGACTGGAAATAATTTAAAAAAATGATGCAATTTTATCTTAAATGATGAATATGCTATTTCTTTGAAAAATCATTTGTATTTTAAGAAAAATTTTGTACTTTATAGAATTAAAACAAGATTAATTTCCATATATTCATGACTAGGGTCACAAATATACTTTAAATTAATCTTTAGTAAAATTCTAATAAAGAAAAAAAAGAGATTTTGTGCCTTTATGGAATTAAAAAAAAAATTAATATATTCACGACTAGGGCCATAAATATATTTTGAATTAATCTTTATTTTAATTCAAATAAAGAAAGAAAAGAGAATTAGTTTTGAAAGAAATGATGATTTTCGAAAATGACCTAAAAGTGTAGGTCAAATTTTTATTTAATAAAGAATAATAACTCTAAGTATTATTCGTATTCTGACTAGGGCCGTAAATACAAACTTTACTTAGTTTTATTTATTCTTTATTAAATGATGCATGTGCCATTCATGTTTTTCATAGTATATTTAAGAAAAAAATGGAAAAATATAATAAGTTAAAATAAAATTAAGATTTAAACTAAGATGCTCATTCATTCTAAACTAAGCATAAAGTAAAATTTTCATTAATAAAATTATTATAACCTTTGAATCAATTACAATAATTGAAAAGGAAATAAAAATTCCTTCAAAATGAGTAAACTTGTTAGAAATAAATGTAGGCCTTTATGGATTTTTTTTAATTATTGAAAAATTGAAGAAAATATCCAGATTATGCCTTTTAAGCCCAAAAAATAAAAAAAATTAAACAAAAATAAAGCAAATGATGTATGACTTTGCAAAATATTTGAAAATGATATTTTAGAGTTTCAAATTTTTGAAATTTTGGTTTGAAATAGGTAAATTTACTTTAACATTTGAATTTAAAATAAATTTAACCTTGAAATTGAGGTTTTCAGGAAAATATCTTGAACATGATTGAAATAAAAAACAAATAAACTCCAAAATTTGTTTAAAATAAAGTTAAGGCATTCTAACTTGAAAAAAATCATTTTCAATTCACGAAATACATGAATTGTGTTTGAAAATTGAATTTAAAAGTGTTAAAATGCCTAATTTAACTTTATTTTAATAAAGAAGATGGTATTTGTAAAATCGGTTTTGGAAAATGAAATGAGTGAAGGGCCAAATAACTAAAGAATTTTATTAAATTTTATGTAGATGAACTAGACTTAGAATGGAAGAAAATCCTTTTTACAGATTTTAAAAATAAATTTTCATAAGAAAGGACACATCCAAACAAGTTGAAATAAAATTTAAAAAAATGTTTAATAAGGCAAAATGACAGGGTTCTGACTTTCTTTCAGAATCAGATATGAAAAGTTAATAGAAATTGCTTAACATTTAAAGAGATAAACTAGACATTCAGAGAAAAAATCTTCAATTTACAAATCTAAAAAATGATCTCCCATTGGGAAGATCCAATCTGATCAAGTTGGTCAAAAACCTGTAAAAGAAAATCAATAGACTTCTGATTTTTTATCCAAATGATAGATGAAAAATTCATGAAAGTTTTTGAAAATTGTCATGAATAAACTAGACATTCTAAGAAGAAATCTCCTTTTTACAAATCTAAGAAATGATCTCCCATTAGGGAGATATGAATGCAACAAGTTGGTCTTAGGCCTGAGCAATGCCTGAGATTGCAAACAGGTAGAGTTTTGACTTAAAATAAAAAGTAAATAGAAATACTCGATATAAATGGTTAACATTTTACGTAAATTAACTAGACATATACATGAAGAGGATCTTTTTTACAGATCTTAAAAATAATCTTCCATTAGAGAGATATGACTTTGACAAAATGGGCTAAAAAACAAACCCTAAAAGTGACACAGTATAATAGGGTTACAGTTTTTAACTAAAATTAGATATGAAAACACAATAAAAATTGATGAAAATTGACATGGAAAAACTAGATTCAATTCTAAAGTCATCCCGTTTTACAGATTTGAAAGATCATATTTGGTTAGGGAGAAATCATTGAAACAAGTTGATCCAATTTCAGGGAAAATTTAGACGAACCAAAATGATAGGGTTTGAATATCATTTTTTTTAGAGATTAAACCAACTCAGAATGATATAAATTTTGGTTGAGATCCTAGGGAAATATAAAAGAAGATACAGTAAAAAACCTAAATCAAAATAATTCCTAATAAAATGCGAATTAATAACATAAAAAATAGATCAGAATTGAAAATATCATCTCAACATAATTGAATGGAATAGAGTCTCATTAATGAATTGATCTAATGATCAAACATGAGATCTATCATTCTAGATAATTGATGATAATGAAAATGATAGAAAAATAGAATTATTACATCTAAGAATGAAATTAAAAACATTGGGGCATAAATTGAAATTGTTTTAGCCTCTTGAATATGAAATTTAATGTATTGAAGATCAAATCTCACAATTCTAATGAATTTTGCAAAATGAAACAATATGTAAATCAAATTAAACTAATGAAAGAGAAGATGATTAACTTACACCAAAAAAGGAAGACAAAGAGGAAGATGCTCTAATAATGGTGCCAACTCCAAGGAGGAAGGAAGGGAAGAGAGAGGAAGAAGAGGAGAAAGAGAGAATTCTTTTTTATTCTCTCAGTTTCTCAAATCTTCAAGCTATGGAAAGAGAGACCCCAAGGGTCTTATTTATAAGCTTAATTGGGGGCATTTTGGGAAGAAATATTAGAAAATATCTCCCTAAAAGTGGCACCAACCCCATGTGGGTATTTTTATTTTTTTGAAATGGGCAAAGTTTCCATTTTGTTAAAAAATGCACATGTGGCACCCCTTTTGCAAGTGGGTGCCCATGTGGGCTTTTTTGAAAATTCTCAAATGGGTAGAAGGGGTATTTTGACAAAACTTTGACACACGACATGTAACACCCCAACAATTTGGACATGAAATTTTGGGATAATTTTTTTTTTTTATAGCAGAAGTGATCAGTCCAAGTGTCGGGTGAGTTATAGGTAAGCCAAAGAAGTACTGAATTATTTCATTCATTAATTAAAAGCATCAACTACATCTTATAAATGAAATTACAAATCTAACTATTCAGAGTTTAAACAAGAAACACTAAAAAACTGAGATCTCTTGGCTACTTCCAAATGTGATGCCACGTTGCTCCATTTACTCGCTACCTGAAAAAGATTTAAAGCAGAAGGGTCAGACTCTCCTGTCTGCGTAAGAAGTATTATATTCATATGTGATGCACAGTGTCCTGTGTACAGATATGTGCAACAATTTAAATTCAGAGCTAGCATGTAATTTATGCTATTCTAAAGAAGTAAGCATGCTTTCTATATCACTATACAGTACAGGAGATAAACAGGGCTATAACTAAGTTTATCCATACCAGTATGAGCTTATTTCTATCATTTCTACAAATTTCATGTCAATAATTTTCATAATTTCTCTAGAACAAGTTTCTAGACCAATTCAATTCATTTTTTGTGTTTATCTTACTCTTACCCCCGTGGGTACGGACAAGCATAGACATCGTAGCGGACTGAGACCATACAGTGAGACGCCTAGCTCTCACGAAAATACGAACGTCCACGAAGCTCGTACCACCTACCCTCTCTAAGGTAGACCATGGGTCCAGTAACATATACCATCTTTCAGGTATACCCAGAGCTTGGAGAATCCGGTGACATATATCATCTTTCAGGTATACCCAGAATCTCGAAGGTTTTATGGTTTATATTTTATTTAACATTTTCCTTATAACCATGTGCGAGCTATCGCACCACGGGGGGTCCAATAACATACACTATTTTTCAGGTGTACCCAGAACCTCGCAACCATATGATTTTTTTTTTTTTTACTCTTTGTTTAATTTCTTGTGCGAGCCATCGCACCATAGGGGTTTCCAAAATCCCGAACTCGTCTCAAAGTTCACATACATTGTATGCCGCTTGGAACCAGGGTGCCATAAGCACCACCAAGGAGCGAGATTTCACAAGACTCAACTCGACCCGAAGCCCACATTTGAACATTCATTTTCTGAGCTATGGCATACACATTCATACCCACGAATTAAACCATCCACATGGCATGGTTTGCTTGATATATATATATATATATATATATATATATATATATATATATATATATATATATATATATTCTTTATAGCCTGACGTGCTATTACTGATTCTCATGCATGACCAAATTTTGTATTCCCCAATACAATGGCATGATCATGTTTGTCAGAGACCTACATATGTTGTTGTATGCCTTACATGACATCAAGGGTAGATTCGTAACAATATCAAACTTGCATATACTGCAGTGGTACCGACATGAAATTCAATGGCAGATTTACGTTAATAGCAAATATGCATATGTTGCCGCATCATTGTCATGAATTCAAATGACAGATTTAGGTTAATGGCAAATATGCATATGCTGCCATGTCATTGTCATGCATTCAATGACAGATTCACATCAATAACAAATATGCATATGTTGTGGCATGACTTTCACATATGCAAAGACTGAAATATGCTCCCAGCTATATATATATTTCTGATATTACGTTTCTAAGCATATAAAAGCATGAGTCTGATTATAGGGTTGCGTACATCTCATATAGATAATGGAAAACGTAAGATCCAGCATATAGATGCAGAAATATATTTTCTGCATCCAGTCTCTTTTATGTGGGAAAGTAGATGATTGATGACTTAGCGCACACGTTTCATTATGATCAGAAGTATTGACTCTATACCTAACTTTGCATGCATGTGGTATATTGATTATTTAAGCATTTAAATTTTCAATTTGTAAATGGCCTTGTGTGTGTATTTGTAGTTCATATCTGTGGAGAGTTTGCTGGGAGCATATTTCAGTCTTTGCATATGTGAAAGTCATGCCACAACATATGCATATTTGTTATTGATGTGAATCTGTCATTGAATGCATGACAATGACATGGCAGCATATGCATATTTGCCATTAACCTAAATCTGTCATTTGAATTCATGACAATGATGCGGCAACATATGCATATTTGCTATTAACGTAAATCTGCCATTGAATTTCATGTCGGTACCACTGCAGTATATGCAAGTTTGATATTGTTACGAATCTACCCTTGATGTCATGTAAGGCATACAACAACATATGTAGGTCTCTGACAAACATGATCATGCCATTGTATTGGGGAATACAAAATTTGGTTATGCGTGAGAATCAACAATAGCACGTCAGGCTATGAAGAATATATATATATATATATATATATATATATATATATATATCAAGCAAACCATGCCATGTGGATGGTTTAATTCGTGGGTATGAATGTGTATGCCATAGCTCCGAAAATGAATGTTCAAATGTGGGCTTCGGGTCGAGCCGAGTCTTGTGAAATCTCGCTCCTTGGTGGTGCTTATGGCACCCTGGTTCCAAGCGGCATACAATGTATGTGAACTTTGAGACGGGTTCGGGATTTTGGAAACCCCTATGGTGCGATGGCTCGCACAAGAAATTAAACAAAGAGTAAAAAAAAAAAAATTCATATGGTTGCGAGGTTCTGGGTACACCTGAAAGATAGTGTATGTTATTGGACCCCCCGTGGTGTGATAGCTCGCACATGGTTATAAGGAAAATGTTAAATAAAATATAAACCATAAAACCTTCGAGATTCTGGGTATACCTGAAAGATGATATATGTCACCGGATTCTCCAAGCTCTGGGTATACCTGAAAGATGGTATATGTTACTGGACCCATGGTCTACCTTAGAGAGGGTAGGTGGTACAAGCTTCGTGGACGTTCGTATTTTCGTGAGAGCTAGGCGTCTCACTGTATGGTCTCAGTCCGCTACGATGTCTATGCTTGTCCGTACCCACGGGGGTAAGAGTAATATAAACACAAAAATTGAATTGAATTGGTCTAGAAACTTGTTCTTGAGAAATTATGAAAATTATTGACATGAAATTTGTAGAAATGATAGAAATAAGCTCATACTGGTATGAATAAACTTAGTTATAGCCCTGTTTATCTCCTGTACTGTATAGTGATATAGAAAGCATGCTTACTTCTTTAGAATAGCATAAATTACATGCTAGCTCTGAATTTAAATTGTTGCACATATCTGTACACAGGACACTGAGCATCACATATGAACATAATACTTCTTACGCAGACAGGAGAGTCTGACCCTTCTGCTTTAAATCTTTTTCAGGTAGCGAGTAAACGGAGCAACGTGGCATCACATTTGGAAGTAGCCAAGAGATCTCAGTTTTTCAGTGTTTCTTGTTTAAACTCTGAATAGTTAGATATGTAATTTCATTTATAAGATGTAGTTGATGCTTTTAATTAATGAATGAAATAATTCAGTACTTCTTTGGCTTACCTATAACTCGCCCGACACTTAGACCGATCACTTCTGCTATAAAAAAAAAATTTATCCCAAAATTTCATGTCCAAATTGTTGGGGTGTTACATGTCGTGTGTCAAAGTTTTGTCAAAATACCCCTTCTACCCATTTGAGAATTTTCAAAAAAGCCCACATGGGCACCCACTTGCAAAAGGGGTGCCACATGTGCATTTTTTAACAAAATGGAAACTTTGCCCATTTCAAAAAAATAAAAATACCCACATGGGGTTGGTGCCACTTTTAGGTTGATATTTTCTAATATTTCTTCCCAAAATGCCCCCAATTAAGCTTATAAATAAGACCCTTGGGGTCTCTCTTCCTAATACGTTGTATTGATCTTTTGATCATTTTGAAGTGATGTGTGTGCAACCTAGCGAATCAGATATAGCCTTTCACATGTTTAACTACATACTACCAAAGTATCTTCCTGGTTCATTAAGATGTTGAGTCAATACATGCTTTCACATAGTTAATAAGGTTTAGTAATAATCAATAACCAACATTTTTGGTGTATGCAAGTTCAGAAAGTAAACAGAATATGCAAACCACTCCTCGTGATTAAGTAGAAGTGTCATACAGTCAATAATCAATTTTTTTTCAATGATATGCACATAGTCTGGGTACTCTGCTGGGCATTAAGAAAGGTGGGTGTGTAGGTCATATATATGGATCTGCAGACTTGCAAGATGTAGTCACGTTACTTATGTGACTGCAACTCATAAAGTATTCTTATAAAGGCTAGCATGTGCAAAAACCTCATCCAACACTCATACGTAACTTCAAATAAACCAATACATACAGCATCACCCTCAGATTCATAGTTAAGAACTTTCATTGGGCAGATCAATCACTTGTGCCCCTTATTCATCGGCTTTCACACAATCAAGAAAGAAAAGAAAGATATTGGCATATTATTTTTTTTTCTTATACACGTTACCACCTGATTTGGCGAATGCATGAGCTCATGAGTGGATGGTATAAATATGCATATCTATCATACTTTGATCGGCACATTTATATTCTCTATTATTCTCAGCTAAACCATAAAACTTAAAAACTTTTATATTTGTTTTTGTTTTGTTTGTTTTTTGACAGATCGTGTGGGTGTGTGGGTGGCGTGTGTTCAGACCTATACTTTCAGCAATAACCCAATACACCTAAAAGCTCCAAGTGATTCCAAGTAGGTTCAATGATGTTCTGACAAATACTTTCAGCAATAACACGATACTCCTAGAAGCTTCAAATGATCCTAACTAAATTTAGTAGTATTCATGTAGGAGGGAAAACATCGCATACTTGTTTTACAAGGCATTTGACACGTACATATGAAACAAAACACCCCTTACCTCTTGTTGGAGTCTTGAGCGGACAAGGTGATGCTTCTTCTTCGCGGAGAAGCTGCACGCCGTTGCGAGGAGGAGTAGCTTCCACATCCAGCAATGGCAGCCGATCACCAAGGAGAGAGAGAGAGAGAGAGAGAGAGAGAGAGAGAATGATTCCCGATTTTCTCAAACTCTCCCTATTTTGTCTCCCCTACCAAAGTGGGTTTTCAAAACCAAAATGAATCTCCCTCAATCCCACTATTTTTTGGTGGGTCATCTCATCTTCCGATAATACCCCTCACCTCCTTTGCTAAATTTTCTTCTTACTTCCACCATCTTCTCTTTTGTGGTACCCATCATCCCATGTTACATGGGATTCTCCTCATCTTTTGGTAAAGTGAGAGCAGTAGCAACTCCTCTCACGTTTTTGGTGGAGAAAACGCCAAAAATGTAGGCTAAAACCTTGAGCCCACATTTTTACCATTTTCATAAGGTAAAACATGGCCTTGTATTCCACGCATCAGAGGTTTCAAACCATGGTCTTCCACCAAAGGGGCAACAAACCCCACCACTTGTGCTATCATTCATTTCATTGCAAAGTATGTGAATAAAATTGTATTTAACCCTTTTTTGTCAGATCCAAATTTTATGCAAAAAGGCGACATTTTTCATTTCTACGTGGGCACACCATGGGTTTTGAACTTGGGTTGTGTCTCCACACCTCTGTGCTTCCTACCACTACACCACACCACTATTTATTGTTTACTTTTGCAAGGAAATTCCCTTTATGTCTCATTGAGACGTTTCCCTAGTTGATAGATCTCTCCCGTTTCCAAGTGGATTTTTCTCTCGTTTGTTCAAACCTTTAACTCTCTCACGTTAAATGTGCTTCGGATCTCACGCTATCATTCTAAAACCATCAAATTTCCCCACTTGGCCTCGTGATCCGGGTTGGATCATCGGATCTCGCTAAAGTCTGGATCCAAGTACTCTTTCTAGTATTCGTTACCGGGTTCGCTCTATTGGCCCGCAAGCATCAAAATCACACTGAATATTACATAAACCATATTATTTCACACAAACACACATTTTTATTTCTTTGAAAATTCTTTAAAATTCATGGGTTTTACATGGCATCACTTTGTAAGTGATGCCCATGTGTGTTTTTAAAAGCAAAAAGGGTTTTTAAAAGTGGATTTTAAAAACAACTTTGATTTGTTTTTTAAAATGCCAAGTGGTGCCCCTTCTTTGAAAATATATTTGAAATTAAGATAAAAGAAAAATAAAATATAAGAAATAAAAAGAGGAATTTGGAAATAATTAGATTCAAAAATTCAATTTTGATTTATGAAACCTAAATTGGGCAAAAATCACATCCATATTGAATTTTGAGAAATTTTACAAAAATACTAATTTTGGATTTTGAAATTCAAAGATTATTTTTGAAATTGGGGATAAAAATTGGATTTTGATTTTGAATTTGAAATTCCCAAATTGATTTTGAATAAAAATTGTATTTTGAAACTGGATCTAGATCCATTTTGATATTTCAAAATCCAAACTGAATTTTGAACTGGATCCAGGGTATTTTTCAAAAGATTTTTGTAAAATGGTGGATTTAAATTTGAAAATCCAAAGATTGATTTTAAAATTAGAATAAAAATTGAATTTTGAAAAGGATCTAGATCCAAAGTTTTGAAAAAGATTAGATCTAGATCTCGATTTGAAGGAAATATGTTTAAAATGAGAATCGAACCTTGAATATGGGTTTCTGAAGAATTAAAAATGGGAAAAGCCTCAAATTCATAATAAAAATTGGGATTTTGATTTTGGATCTTGGATCCAGTTTAGAGAATCAAATTGAATCTCGGATCTAGATCAGAATCCAAGAAGTGGAATTGAATCTCAAATATTAGATTAATCTGAGTTCAGAAATTGATTCAATTTAAACATCTGAACGGATCAGAAGGTGGATCCAGACTGAAATGGATCCGAAATGGTTTAATTGGATCCTAGATATCTGATGAGATATTTTAGGTTTCAAAGACTAAATTGGACTCTAGATGTGGATTTCTGAATGAATTAGATGAAAAATTCAGGTCTGGGAAGAAATTAGACAGCAGATCCAGCATTGAATCCAATATCCAAATTGAAATGGATCGGATCTCAGATATTGATAAAATATTACATGAAGGAATTGATCCGAGTCTGAATTAGGACTTATTTCAGTTTGGAAAAATGTCCAAAACAGTGTCCTGAAGAAATTTGTATTTTTTTATTTTTGCCCTACAGGGGTAGAAACACGGTACAGAACTTGTCTTAACTAATTTGAACTGGATTGGATTAGAATGAACTGAATACAAAGTCAGTTATACTCACGTGAACTAAACTTGGAGCTAAAACACTAGCTCAAACAGCTAGAGTCAGCTTGATTTGGACTGAATCGAGCTCAAACGAGCTAAAATGAGCTCAAATGAGCTGAAACAAAGGTCTGAGTGACTTTGAACTAAAACTGAGTTGTTTGAACTCCTAGTGAACTTAGATTAGACTCACAAGGATGTGATCTAATGGATTTAAATGACTCGGGAACAATTTGCTTAAGATTAGAGCTAAAATGAGCTTATTTCACCTGAAATGAGCAACATTAGCAGAAATGATCAGGATGCACTCATCGTGAGCTCGGAGGAGCTAGAAATGACGAACATTCTAACTTTTCTGAACTTGAGATGAGTTTGGTTAAACCTAACTGACGAAAGGTCTAAGGGTGACTTGGGGGGCTAAAATGATAATTTTATTAGAAAATGAGGGTAGACTGATCTCTAGACACGAGGAAACCTTAGGGTGAGACTCGATACTGCCCTATAGAGGACTGGCATCTGTGAAATGAGGGTGTCTAGAATGGATTTGGAAAATTTGGAGTGTTTACAAATGCCCCTCTTTGTTGCTAAGTCGGTTGAAAGCCGATCTTAGCGACAAAGAAAAACACACCAAATTTCAAAAAATAAAAATGCCCCAGTTAGAAAAATCTGACTGGGTGTGAAGGAATTTGTTTTGAATGACCCTCAGAAAATGAGGTTCAGGCTTAATGCCTTATCCTGAATGGCTTTTGAAATGGATGAAATCCTCGAGGATGAAATGATTTTGATAAAAAGAATGAAGAAATCATGATGGGACTTCTAGATGAAGGTCCCAAGGTTGTGAAAAGGAGAGATTTGATCATAAGAGTGAGATCACATGGTTGAGACAAGATAAGCTTTTTAAAAAGATTCAGGTTTATCCCTTGACCTGGATGGGATGAAAGATACCTCGTGGAATGAGGATCAGGTTTAACCCTTAACCTGAACGAATATGAAAAATACCTTTTCAAAATGAGGTCCAGGTTTAACCCTTACCTGAACGAGAATGAAAAATACCTCATGAGGTGAGGCTCAGGTATAATCCTTTACCTGAATGGATATGAAAAATACCTCACGAGGTGAGGCTTAGGTATAATCCTTAACCTGAATGGATATGAAAAATACCTCACGAGGTGAGGCTCAGGTATAATCCTTAACCTGAACGGATATGAAAAATACCTCACGAGGTGAGGCTCAGGGACAATCCTTAACCTGAATGGATATGAAAAATATGGAATCCTTGAATAAAGAAACCATGATGGGACTTTTGGGTTTTGCACAAAGAATTCGAAAGGTGTTGCAAAAAGGTATGGAAAATGGGGGTCCCTAAAGCTTGAAAAAGGGATAAAAGAAAATGGGGCGTCTCATGACTAAGATTGAAATAGTTTTTGAAATGACCTTTTGTGAAACCAAACTCGATCTAGAATATGAAAAATAATTGTCTATGGTGGGACAGTGGAGAAAGTAGGGAAATGTGCGGATCTGAGAGCCGAGGCACTCAGACCAAATCGAAGGGAAGGATCTTGAAAACTCCTATTATCAAGTCCTAAAGAGGGATAAAATGGGGTGTTGTGAACACCCCAAATTTTCCAAAAAAAAACAAAAATTTTCTTTTTTCCCCTGGCCTCCATCTTCTGAATAAATCGGGTCAACTTTTGATCAATTTCCATTCATTTCTCGGATTCACTGGATGGAGATCCGAAATCCAAATTCAAATTTCATATCTGACCCAATCTCGAATCCAAATTTGATATTTGAATCCAATTCTGAACTCGGATCTTCTATTTTTCAAAAAAATAAAAAAAATCAATTATATGTATCTTCTCAGATAATTTATTTAGATCCAATCTCAATTCAAGATCCAAACTCGAACATTTACCAAAAATCTCGGATCTAGATCCATTTTAAAACCCGATTTCTAAAATCAACCATGTATCTTCCTAAAAAACTCATTTCAGAAAATCTTAAAATTCTAAAATGAATATTTTACAAAAATATTTCTAAAAACCTTATCTGGATCCAATTTCCTAAAATCCCTCGTATTTTTCTCATACTTTTAGGGTTTTCTTTCAAAACATAAAAAGAAATTTCAGAAAAGTGGTTCTACTCATCTTTTGAAAACCTTTTGTTTAAAAGACCACCTTTCTAAAAATCTTTGAAAGTTGGAGGACTCGATTTGTAAAAAAACCCAACGACCTTCTGTTATAAGAAGAGCCACAGGGGTCGATCAAAAATCATCGTCTTCACCCCTCCTCTTCTGCACACCTTCTCTCTGATCGTTTTTCTCCCCATCACATTCTTCCTTCCTCTATTTTCCCTTCTCCTCCTCCCTTCTTTCTTTTCTCCTCTTATTCCTTCTGATTTTTCTTCCTAATCAACCGAAGGAGGTCGATCCCATGCCAGCTATGATAAGTACCCCCTCTTCTCTCTGTTACATCTGACTTGTTTTAAGTTTTCCGCCCCATTAGAGCACCCTTGGTAGCATCGAGTTGCTTATAGCAACATCGATCTACCTACGTGCAACATCAATGGAATATTCATATTCCAACATATTTTCTTTATTTTTGTAATTTCATTAGTTTACGTAATTAGAATTGGAATGCCTATTCGTTTAGTATTCCCCCTATATTTGTATCATATTTCTTTTTCTTATTTTGATATTGATTTTGATTTGCATGGTTTATATATGATTGCCTGTTTGCATTTGATCTTCAGTTTTGATGACATTTGACTGCATTTTGTCGTTCAATATATTTTTCATGTTAATTGCATTTTATTTCTTGGTATTTGATGGGCCACGACATCCTCTCTCAAGTGCAAGAGGTGCCTCCACTTGGTGTGGATCTATTCTTTGCTCAATAGCATTCTATTTCTAATATCATATGCATCATCCCCTAGTGTATTCCTTTCCCATTCATATAGTTTAAGTTTTGTTTGATCCAGCTTCCCCATGAACCCCTTTGCATCTTCCCCTTGTAACTGTGGAAATAGTGCTGCAACAGATCTCATATAGTATCAGCCCATTTAGCATCCATAAACATCACTATATGTTTGTTGTATCCAGTCCAAATTCACCGGGAAATCCTACTGGATTCACCCTGAATTCATAAGCAGAGTGGATCCACCGGAATTCCCGTTTCATCTTCTCTTTCTTGTGGATGCTAACTTGAAGATGGTATTAGAGCCTTTAGGAGGAGATTGGAAAGAAAATATTGGTGCTGAAGGGAACCTTGATCCTTGCTGTTACCAGACTGCAAGCAAATCAAGGTGTTGCTGTCAGCATCACCTGTATGGTCATTCAAATTTCTGTGGTTCAGAGGTGTAATCTGATAGCCTTTGATTTTAGTGAAATTACAAGTCTAAAATCAGCATCATCAGCCAAGTATTGGATTTTTGGGCAATTTTACAAATATTTTTTGGGAAACGTATGTTTTTGTTCAGTTATGAGAAGTCTGTTTGTATTGATCTTATCAATGGTTTTCGTTGGGCTTGTTATGCTTGATTCTGGTTTTTTTTATGTTAGAAGCTTGGTATATGTGTTTTGTGTCAAGCATATTGTGCTTTGGAGGCGGTTTTAGTATTTCTTGAAGTGGTTACTATTGGTGGTAGAAGGGTTTTCCATTCTTTATGTTTATCAGATTTGAGAATGGAAATTGCTGAGAGTTTAGTTTGCTGAATATGTTTAATGTGTGTTTTGGATGCTATATACATGAAATTTGAAGTGAATCCACTATTTATGAGTTCTGACCATTGCATTTTGGGTATCAGTAGTGTAGTGGGTTGTTTGGGTTTGAAGTTTTGTGTATCAATTCTCTATTGAACATGCTTAATGCATGTTTTGAGTCCTGACTGTGTGAAAGCTGAAGTATATTCTCTATTTTTTTTTAGTCTCCATCCTTAAATTTTGGACATTGGCAGTATAGCCTATTGTTTGCTTTGAGTTCTTGCATCTTGGCAAACAACTTGCTTGCTGTGAGACTACTCCTTACAACATATTTGTCTTGTTTTCTGCTATTTTTGGGTGTTGTTTGATGTTTTTGTAGTTGTGTGCAGCATACATATTGTAGGTTGGGAATTATGGTGTGAGATGGAGAAGGAAGTGGGAATCCAAATTGTTCCCATAAAGCTGAATGGGAAGAACTATGCCTACTGGGCAGATTTCATGTTGGAAGTTATGGTTGAGAAAGGTCTTGGTGGCTATTTGAATTGATCAAAGACCAAACCAAAGAACACAAATTCAATCTATGTCACTCTATTGAATGAATAGGTAGGAAACAATGCGAAGGTAAAGGTATGGATATTGGGCTCAGTAGAGCAAAGAATAGCCATGAACTTATACAAGTTACAAGAAGCTAAGAAGGCATGTGATTATCTGAAGCAAGTTTACAACCAAGAAAGTTGTGTAAGGCATTATCAACTTACACAAGAGATCAGATCTATGAGGCAAGGAAACAAATCTATTGAGAAGTTTTACTCAGAAAAGTGACGTGTATGGGATGCTCTTACTCTCATGGAAAGGTTTTCTAAGTGTGATAAGTGCGCGAAATGTGAAAAGTGTAGTAGATGTCAAGCATATGTTGATCAACATAGGAAAGTTTGCAGTCTAATTGAATTCTCCATGGCTTTTCACCCAGAATTTGATGTCATTAGGAGTGTCATCTTCCACAGGCCACAGTTACCCTCAGTTGCCCAAGCTCTAGCCGAATTGATTGGGGAAGAGACTAAGTTGAAGTCTCTTGGTGTTGAGTCTATTGAGGAGTTAATGCTTGTTGTTGCAACTAGAAATACTAGAGGTAGAGGAGGTGGCAGGTTTGGGAATAGAGGAGACATGAGTTTTATGCAGTATCACCTGTATATTAATCCCAGCACACAGAAAATCTTATGTACTATATTTTATGGTTTTGTTTTGCTTGGGGTCACAAAAGTAAGGTGGCATTTGGTACAAGGGATAGAGAGGCTTAGACTTTTTAGATTGGTCTACTGCAGGCATATTTTGCACTTCTGTATTTATTTTCTGCATTTGGTACCACTTGTTTTGCAGAATGCATATGTCTCCCCACTTTAACTGACCATGATTTCCTTACTTAAAAATGGAGTGAGCATCTTTTGGTCGACCTACAGCTTCCTGGGTGGTGACCTGTTACATCTTTTAATACAGAACATTTGCTTTTGGAATCAGCACCCTCCAGCCACTTCACCTCGCCCCTCTGTTGCATCTCTTCCTCCATCTGTGCCCCCACATCACTCCACACTTTCACTGCCATCTTTACACCACCTTCAATCTCTGCCACTTACCTATACACTCACCTTCAACAACTACACTTTTATTGCTGCATACCTCCACTTCCATTATCCTTCAACACCTACATACAACAACACCTATGTGCACTGTGCACTGCTGCCCATTATCACCTTCTTCACCTCCTTCACACTTGCTACTTCATCTATATCCACTAGCACCTGTGCACCCCCCCTTTGTGCACTTCTCATTCACAACACCATTCCTATGCAGCACCTTCATTTCCCATACCTCAAGCACAACCACTATCAGCACTACTTACAACAACACCTACCCTTCACCTCCTGCGCCTATAGGTTGCAGCTATTATATGGCACCTCTCCACACAACACTTCCATTCACTGTCTCCACCTTCCAGCACTTGCACTTCACCAATGCACGTACCCTTCCACCATTGTGTATATGCTCACTAAGCAACCTACACCTACCACTTCATTCACCACACAACACCATCACTTGGGCATGACACTCTTCATGCCCAGCACACCATCTTTAACCCCTAACTCCATCCATAGCATTACATGAGTCTTCTTTCAGTCGATGCACTACATGTATGTTTCCCATCACTTTGTTGCGTAGTTAGGTATATATTTTTTGCAATCGGCACATTGTCCAATGCATTTTACTCCCAATGTTGCAAGTGCACATGCATTCTCTCATTAACATAGGTATTATACTTAGGTGCATATATACATGCATTTTCCATTTTAGCATAAGTATAGCATTTTGCACATGCATTCTTCATTAGGATAGATATAGTCATATGCATTTTTTATTCTCTTCTATATCCTGCATTTTGCTTTGTGCTAACTCTGTTTTGCAAGAAGGATGTAGAAACATTAAATTCCTTTTCTAGATTAAGAGTTTTATGATTTCAATTTCAATTCAAGGTTGTAAAAGTTAGATATTAATGAGAGTTTTTATTTTTCAGTTTAAAATAGAATATATGAGCATGTAATTCTCATAATTGCTTGTTTCATCTCATTTTTATTTTTTATTTCAAAATCCACAATGGGATAACACGAATGGCACGTGCACCTTTCTAATAAGAGGCGAATAATTCAAAGTAAATGATTCACATTTACGGCCATAGTTAGAATGTGAACAATACTTAGGATTTTCATTTTTTATGGAGTAACACTTGATTTCATCATATTTTTGTAAAATATTCTTTTCTTCCTTTATCAGAATTTAATATGTGAATTAACTTAAGATATATTTGTGGCCATAGTCATGGATATATTAAAGGTTAATTTCATTTTAAATCCTATAAAGGCACCAAAATTTATTCTATTCTTTATTAGAATTCAAATATAGATTATATTATAATATGTTTGTGACCATAGTCATAAATGTATTATGATTTAATCTTATTTCAATTCTTCTAAAGAATAAAATATGCTTTTAATTCCAATCTTTAAATTCTTTCAAAATCATTCATCATTTAGGATAGAATTGCATTTCTTTTCAAATCATTTTTCAAAATTTCTAAATTCCAAGTGATTTTTGAGATAAATTTTCAAACCCAGTTTTCATTTTCGAAATTCAAAATCATTTTCAACTTCCATTTAAAATTCAGATTTATCTAGTTATTCTCAAATTCCAACTTTCAAATTCCCTCTTGATTTCAAATTCAAAATTCTATTCTCAATCCAATTTCAATCTTAATTTCGAAGTCTAAATTCAAACTTTAATTTCCAAATTCATTTCCAAGCTCAAAATTAAATTTCAAAATTAATTCAATATTCCAATTTCAAAGTTCAATTCAACTTTGAAATTCCATTCTAATTTCAAATTCTATTTTTAATTCCAATTTCCAATTTCATTTCAATGTTTAAATCTCAATTTCAGTATCAATTCTAAATTCAATTCTCATTTTCAATTTTCATTTCACTTCAAGTTCCAAATTTCATTTTCTTCAAATCTTCCTTCTTCAATTCAAATTCTAATCTATTTCAAATCTTTGATTATTCCAACCTCAGAATTGCAAATCTCTCTTTTCAAAATCTTGAATTCACTTTAAATTCTAAATTTAGATTTAGATTTCAGTTTTCCAAATCAAGTTCAAATTTTTGAACCATTTCTTCAAAGATCAAACTTATTTCAAAATCACTTGGAAAAGTCCCAAAATTTTTGAGGCATTTCTCAAAAGCATACAACTTTGTATTTTCATAAGCACAAGCATGATTCAATGTGCATTTTAGGATTTTTTTGAATAATCACTTAGATAAATTTAGGCAAAGCAAAAGGCATTGATTCGATCCTTGGTTCAATTACCCCTGGTAAAGGCACCAGGAATGGTTGAACCTCGTACCGACGAGTGAATCCCATCTATTCATTTTTTCCGTAAATTTTCAAAAATAGAGGTGAGTAAATTTTCAAATCTTTTTCAAATAAAGGTCATGTGAGACCTTGCAAAAGAATTTCTTTTCTTTTCTTTCTTTCTTTCTTTCTTTCTTTCTCTTCTCTCTTCTTTCTTTCTTTTTCTCCTTCAAAAAGGGAAAAAGGGCGAGAAAGGAAAAAGAAAGAGAGAAAAAGGAAAAATTTTGCAATGATCACAGAAGTGGCGACCGTGATGAGACTTTGGGATGAAGATCCCGAAATGGTGAAAAATGAAGATTTTGAACAGATGAAGGTCTCATGGGTGAGACCAAATAAACTTTTTGGAAAGACTCAGGTTTAGCCCTTAACCTGGATGGGACAAAGATATTTTAAAATGAATTTCAGGATTAGCCCTTACCTGAATGGGGACGAAAATACATAATCTATATTTGAATTCTAATAATGAATAGAATAAATTTTGGTGCCTTTATAGGATTTAAAATGAAATTAACCTTTAATATATCCATGACTATGGCCACAAATATATCTTAAGTTAATTCACATATTAAATTCTGATAAAGGAAGAAAAAAATATTTCAGAAAAATATAATGAAATCAAGTGTTATTCCATAAAAGATGAAAATCTTAAGTATTATTCACATTCTGACTATGGTCATAAATGTGAATCATTTACTTAGAATTATTCACCTCTTATTAGAAAGGTGCACGTGCCATTCGTGTTATCCCATTATGGATTTTGAAATAAAAAGTAAAAATGAGATGAAACAAACAATTATGAGAATTACATGCTCATATATTCTATTTTAAACTAAAAAACAAAATTCTCATTAATATCTAACTATTACAACCTTGATATGAAATTGAAATTGAAATCATAAAACTCCTAATCTAGAAAAGGAAATTAACGTTTCTACATCTTTCCTGCAAAACAGAGTTATCACAAAGCAAAATGCAGGATGTAGAAGAGAATAAAAAATGCATATGACTATATCTATCCTAATAAAGATAGCATGTGCAAAATGCTATACTTATGCTAAAATGGAAAATGCATGTATATATGCACCTAGGTATAATACCTATGTTAATGAGAGAATGCATGTGAACTTGCAACATTGGGAGTAAAATGCATTGGACAATGTGCCAATTGCAGGAAATGTATGCCTAACTACGCAGAAAAGTGATGGGAAACAAACATGTGGTGCATCGACTGAAAGAAGACTCATGTAATGCTGTGGATGGAGTTAGGGGTTAAAGATGGTGTGTTGGGCATGAAGAGTGTTGTGCCCAAGTGATGGTGCTATGTGGTGAATGAAGTGGTAGGGGTAGGTAGCTTAGTGAGCATATACACAATGGTGGAAGGGTACTGTGCATTGGTGAAGTGCAAGTGCTAGAAGGTGGAGACAGTGAATGAAGTGCTGCATGGGGAGGTGCCATCTAATAGCTGCAACCTGTAGGCGCAGGAGGTGAAGGGTAGGTGTTGTTGTAAGTAGTGCTGATAGTGGTTGTGCTTGAGGTATGGGAAATGAAGGTGTTGCATAGGAATGGTGCTGTGAATGAGAAGTGCACAAAGGGGGGAGGGGTGCACATGTGCTAGTGGATATAGATGAAGTAGCAAGTGTGAAGGAGGTGAGGAAGGTGATAATGGGCAGCAGTGCACTGTGCACATAGGTGTTGTTGTATGTAGGTGTTGAAGGATAATGGAAGTGGAGGAATGACGCAATGGAAGTGTAGTTGTTGAAGGTGAGTGCATAGGTATGTGGTATAGATTGAAGGTGGTGTAAAGATGACAGTGAAAGTGTGGAGTGATGTGGGGCATAGGTGGAGGAAGAGATACAACAGAGGGGCGAGGTGAAGTGGCTGGAGGGTGCTGATTCCAAAAGCAAATGTTTTGTATTGAAAGATGTAACAAGTCACCACCTAGGAAGCTGTAGGTCGGCCAAAAGATGCTCACTTCATTTTTAAGTAAGGAAATCATGGTCGGTTAAAGTGGGGAGGCATATGCATTCTGCAAAACAAGTGGTACCAAATATAGAAAATAAATACAGAAGTGCAAAATATGCCTGCAGTAGACCAATCTAAAAGGTTTAAGCCTCTCTATCACTGGTACCAAATGCTGCCTTACTTTTGTGACCCCAAGCAAAACAAAACCATAAAATATAGTACATAAGATTTTCTTTGTGTGCTGGGATGAATATACAGGTGATATTGCATAAAAGTCATGTCTCTTCTATTCCCAAACCTGCCACCTCCTCTACCTCTAGTATGTCTAGTTGCAACAACAGTCACTGACTCCTCAATACACTAAACACCAAGAGACTTCAACTTAGTCTCTTCCCCAATCAATTTGGCTAGAGCCTGGGCAACTGAGGGGAACTGTGGCCTGTGGAGGACGACACTCCTAACTACATCAAATTCTGGGTGCAAAGCCATGGGGAATTCAATAAGACTGGAAACTACCCTATGCTGATCAACACATGCTTGACATCTACTACACTTTTTATATTTCGTGCACTTGTCACACTTAGTTAGGCGGTTGATTGGGGAAGAGACTAAGTTGAATTGAACTTTGAAATTGAATTTTGAGCTTGGAAATGAATTTGGAAATTGAAGTTTGAATTTAGACTTCGAAATTAAGATTGAAATTGGATTGAGAATAAAATTTTGAATTTGAAATCAAGAGGGAATTTGAAAGTTGAAATTTGAAATGGAATTTCAGAATAACAGGCTAAATCTGAAATTTCAAATGGAAGTTGAAAATTATTTTAAAGTTGAAAATGATTTTGGATTTAATATAAAATTAACTTTTAATATATCCATGACTATGGCCACAAATATATCTCAAGATAATTTATATCTTAAATTCTAATAGAGGAGGAAAAGAATTTTTAGAAAAATATGATGGAAAATCAAGTGTTATTCCATAAAAGATAAAAATCCTAAGTATTGTTAACATTTTGACTATGGCCATAAATGTGAATCATTTACTTAGAATTATTTACCTCTTATTAGAAAGGTGCATATGCCATTTGTGTTTCACCATTGTGGATTTTTGAAATTTAAATAAAAATAAAATGAGATGTCACAAGCAATTTATGAGAATTAAATGCTCACACATTCTATTCTAAACTGAAAAGTAAAATTCTCATTAATATCTAATTATTATAGTCCCAAATTGAAATTGAAATTATAAGATTCCTAATCTAGGAAAGAAATCAGTATTTTCTACTTATTTCCTACAAGAACTGAGTTAGCAAAAGATAACAGAAAAATGTAGAAAGAAATTTGCAAATATCATATTGAATTTAGAATGCAAATGATGAAATACTCATGCATATGCTTTATGCTAATGAAAATTCAATGCATCATGCTGATGAGAAGATGGATATTAGAATGCATATATAATGCATTGTGTATAATATCTATGCATGAATGGGACTATTTCTGCTAAAATGTGTATAAGGATGCATTTACTAAAGATGTGTTATGAGTATGATGAAATGTGATTGTCTATATTAATGAAAATATATATATATATATATATATATATATATATATATATATATATATATATATATATATATACTTAATGAAGGAAATGCATAGATTCATGTTGGAATAAGAATACCTATACGTGAGCTAAGGTGGGCAAAGAGATACACATGGAATGAATGCTTGCTATGATAGTGAAGATATACAAATGCATATGCTGAAGGTGAAGTAGAAGGAAATGTTGAGTGATGATAGTGGGTGTTAGGTGCAGTAGATGTTGTGCCATATGTAGGTGTAGTACTGTGTACAGGAGGTGAGTGGGTGTGAAGGCGCAACAATGGAAGTGTAAGTGTTAAAGATGAGTGCATAGGTGGGTGACAACTTATGTTGTGTTGGGTATATGAATGTTGTGTGATGAAGTTGTAATAGACGCAGGAGTATGAGTGGCAGGTGCACCAAGGTGTACTGAGCAAATGATGTTGCCAGCATAGTGAGTGTAGGTAATGGATGTGATGGAGTGATGTGCTATATAGTGCAGCAAGTGAGGTGTTTGCTGATACTGGACAACAGAAGTATTGCTGTGAAGAGTGTAGTGGGTGTAATGTGTAGCATGACTGAGTAACAATGTGGTGGATGCGACAGATGTAGCAGGGTTGCAGGAAATGGCGATGAATAGGGGTGAAGGGTGTAGTGTAAGATGTGCACATGTAATGAGTGTTGAAGATCCAGTAGGTGATATGCTGAAGGGGTATGCAGAAATGCTGAAGGAGGGAGGCATATGTGCTTGAAAGTGCAGGTGGATGTTGTGCACAGGTGTAGCAGGGTACATGGATATTGCTGCAAGGGCTACTGACATGCATATGAGAATGTATGTTTTAAAGTGCATGTGAGGGTATATGTACAGGGCAACAGGTAAGTGTTGTATGTAAGTGGCAGGCGCCACAATGGTGCCCAAGTGAATGTATATCGAGTACTTTCCACGCTGAAGACGGTAGGTGCAGGGAATGACTGGAAGCACAAAGGTGCTACTGTAGGGGTTACAAGATGTAGTAGTGTAGATGAGGTGAGAAAATGCTGCAAGTGCAATGAGGTGAGGAAGTGTGGCAAATAAGGAGATGGTGCTGGATAGGGTGTTGTGTGGTGGAAGTGTTGTAGTGATAGGCGGTGATGAGGTGCACAACGATCTAAATGCAGTAGTGAATAGTGCTTGGATGTAGCTGCTGTAGGTGCTACAGGTGAATAAGGTGAAGCAGGGGTTGTATGATGATATGCTAGTGGAGATGTGTTGAAGGTATGTTGCAGGTGTTGCTGTGAGTGAAGGGTGCAGCAGGTCAGTGACTAATGCAAGTGAAGATGCAATAGTATGTAAGTGATGCGAGGAAGGCTATATACAAAAAATGGAAGTGATGCTGCAATAGCAGCAAGTGGTGCGCTGGAGATTTGCTATGTATTGTGTAGTGCTGAAGATGATAATGGTATGGTAAAAATGAAGGTGCTGGTGGTAAAGTGCAGTTGTAGTGAATAGTGCTTAGGTTGAAGAGTATGAAACATTGCTTGAATTAGATGGACCAGCAGTATTGTCTGCAGCAGCAGAAGATTCTGAGTATCCTGAACCAATCCCATCAGGATACTCATCCTCCTCTGATCTCAGAATTGCTGACCTGGCATGGCTTGCAAATGTATCTGGAGGTTTATGATAAACAGATGCAAGTGTAGCGACATTTGTGAGAAGTTCATCAAGAAGAGAGGAATCAAGTTGGTTAGGGTCATCACTGATCACTGACTTCTCAGCTAACACAACACCTTTTATTGCCTCTGGATCAGTTGAAAGAAGGTGTCAGTATATGTATGCCCGATCATGAAGATTTGGATTGTCCGTCTCTTGAGTATTATTTAGCACAACCTAAATCATCTGTTGAGACCCTTCAGTTGGTTTCTTAAGGAATAACTTAACAATCACAGTCAACAACTGCAGTTGAACAAGTGTTGGAGCTCATTAGCATTATCAGTTCTTTCTGCATACTCATTGATTATCCAAATCATTGATGCCTTGGCCTCAGGCTCATCCAAAGTGTCTAGCGGATGGCTGATCAATTGAGACAAGTGCATTGTCCAAGCCTATAAGATTTCCAAGCAAGTCTGGAACTGGGGGATGAAGATTCAATCAGCCCCAGAGTGAACCAAAACTAACCATCTTCTGATTGGCAAAACAAAATCCTTGGTGAATCCCCTTTGCACGAAAACAGAATAGATGCTGAGGAGAAAGATGCAATGTAATGAGTGAAGAGCAAAATACAGTAGTGTAAGGGTGGCCATAGAGATTATGGGATCTTTATACACCTTCAACGTAAACTAGAAATGATTCAATCAAGCCACAGAACACTGTGCCGAACCAAATCAGCACGGCTGGATTGAGTCAGCACCACTGAATGTTCAAATGTTGTTATGCATAGAATAACATTCGATGAAAGAGATTCAAATATTATCGTTCATGAGCTTTGAATAAAGAGAAATTGATGCTGACTGAATGGATATACGACAATGAACAAGATGAGGCATGAAATCAAACACGCATTGGAAATCAAATAGAAACATGAGATCAAACTGGAAGAATCTCAGAGGCAATGAGTAATCAAATGCAACAAAAAATGAACACAGTACAGTGAACAAGATGAATAAAATGTAATTAGAAGGACAGTCAAGCACGATTCAAAACAAGAAATCCAATGTAAACAAGACATCGAAATGCAACAAGCCATCTAAACAATCAAAGCAAATGCAAAGGACAAAAATTAAGGTAAAGGTCAAATTTAGAAAGAAAAGATCAAACATAGACATACAATGCTTATGCTATACTGAACATGGGATGCAGATTTTAAAGTATAATCTAATAACGATGATCAGGAATCGTAAAATGATGATGCAGAGTAACAAACGAAAGAACAAGAAATCCAAATCAACTAGAAACAATAAATTAAACTGGAAGGCAGCATTAGATGCTACGAACCATCAAATGTCAATAAAATAAATGCAATTAAAATGAAAAATGCATTGAACAGAGTGAACAAAGTGCAGTCAAATGTTAGTGAAACTGGAGATCAAATGCAAAACAGAAAATCCGATGTAAACATCAAAGGTAAATGGAAAATCAAAATGAGAAAAAGAAACAGGATACAAATACAAGGAAATGTTGAACGAACCAATATTCAAATTGCACAAGCCAAAGAAATTTCAAAAGAAACAAAAAGAAAGAAAAAAATGTTGGAATCCGATCATTCCATTGATATTGCACGACATATGTAGATCAATATTTTCTATATGCAAATCAATACTACAGTGGTGCTCTAATGAAAAAAATAGGGAAAATCAGGAAAGCAAAAGAAACAAGAGAAGAGAAAGGGCAATTACTGTAATGGCTTCATTTGAGAGGGAGAAGGCCTGACTTCAATCTACTGCTACAGGGTGAGGTCGACCTTCCTTCAGCCAATTCAGAGAAATCAAGAGAAGAGAGGCTGAGAAAAGGGAGAAGGGAGAAAGAGAAGAAGGCAATGAGGAAAGGAGAATGCGTGAGAGACTCAGGTGGAGAGGTGAAAGGCAGATGAAAATCATCGACCCCTTGCAACTCTTCTTATAACAGAAAGCCGTTAGAGGCTTTTCAAAAATGGCCCCTCTTTGTTTTAAAAATTTTCAAGAAAGTGATTCCTTTTACAAGGTTTTTCAGAAAAAGGGGTTTAGGCTAATTTCTGAAATTCTTTTCCTTTTATATTTTTGAAGAAAAAACCTAAAAACATACAAGGGAAATACAAGGATTTTTGAAAGATGGGATCCAAACGAGGTCTTTGAAAAGTTTTTATAAAATATTTGTTTTGAAATTTAAAGATTGATTGAAAATGAGGTTTTTGGGAAAATACATGGTTAATTTCAGAATTTGGGTTTTAAAATGGATTTGGATTCGGGATTTTGAGAGAATATTTGAGTTTGGACCTCGAATTGAGATTGGATCTTGAACCAATGCAGAGAATTGATGTTTTTTTATTTACTTAAAAAAAAGAAGTTCTGGACTCAGAGTTGGATTTGGATATCAAATCTGGATCCGAAATTGGGTCAGATATGAAAATTGAATTTGGATATCGAATCTTCAGCCAGTGAATCCGAGAAATGAATAGAAATTGATAAGAATTTGACCCAATTATTCAGAAGATGGGGGTCAAGGGCAAAAAGGGAATTTTTTTTTTTTTTTGAAAATTTGGGGTGTTCACAAGGGCATTTTGGAAAGAAATATTAGAAAATATCTCCCCAAAACCCCATGTGGGTATTTTCATTTTTTTGAAATGGGCAAAGTTTCCATTTTGTTAAAAAATGCACATGTGGCACCCCTTTTGCAAGTGGGTGCCCATGTGGGTCTTTTTGAAAATTCTTAAATGGGTAGAAGGGGTATTTTGACAAAACTTTGACACATGGCATCACTTTGCAAGAGATTCTCATGTGTGTTTTTAAAAGCAAAAAGGGTTTTTAAAAGTCGATTTTAAAAACAACTTTGATTTGTTTTTTAAAATGCTAAGTGGTGCCCCTTCTTTGAAAATATATTTGAAATTAAGATAAAAGGAAAATAAAATATAAGAAATAAAAAGAGGAATTTGAAAATAATTGGATTCAAAAATCCAATTTTGATTTATGAAACCTAAATTAGGCAAAAAATCAGATCCAGATTGAATTTTGAAAAAATTTTGCAAGAATCTTGAATTTGGATTTGAAATTCATAGATTATTTTTGAAATTAGGGATAAAAATTGGATTTTGATTTTGAATTTGAAATCCCCAAATTGATTTTGAATAAAAATTGTATTTTGAAACTGGATTTGGATCCATTTTGATATTTTAAAATCCAAACTGAATTTTGAACTGGATCCAGGGTATTTTTCAAAAACATTTTTGTAAAATGGTGGATTTAAATTTGAAAATCTAAAGATTGATTTTAAAATTAGAATAAAAATTGAATTTTGAAAAGGATCTGGATCCGAAGTTTTGAAAAAGATTGGATCTAGATCTCAATTTGAAGGAAATTGGTTCGAAATGAGAATCGAACCCTGAATATTGGTTTCTGAAGAATTGAAAATGGGAAAAGCCCCAAATTCGTAATGAAAATTGGGATTTTGATTTTGGATCTTGGATCTAGTTTAGAGAATCAAATTGAATCTCGGATCTGGATTAGAATCCAAGAAGTGGAATTGAATCTTAGATGTTAGATTAATCCAAGTTCAAAAATTGATTCAATTTAAACTTCTGAAAGGATCAGAAGGTGGATCCAGACTGAAATGGATCCGAAATGGTTTAATTAGATCCTAGATATTAGATGCGATATTCTATGTTTCAAAGACTAAATTAGACTCTAGATATAGATTTCTGAATGAATCAGATGAAAAATCTAGGTCTGGTAAGAAATTAGACACCAGATCCAGCATTGGATCCAATATTGATAAGATATTAAATGAAGGAATTGATCCTAGTCTGAATTAGGACTTATCTTAGTTTGGGAAAATGTCCAAAATAGGGTCCTAAAGAAATTTGTATTTTTTTTGTTTTCGCCCTGCAGGGGTAGAAACACGATACAAAACTGGTCTGAACTGGATTGGATCAGAATGAACTGAATCCGAAGTCAGTTATACTCAGGTGAACTAAACTCGGAGCTAAAACACTAGCTCAACCAGCTGGAGTCAGCTTGATTTGGACTGAATTGAGCTAAAATGAGCTCAAATGAGCTGAAACAAAGGTCTGAGTGACTTTAAACTGGAACTGAGTTGTTCAAACTCCTATTGAACTTAGATTAGACTCATGGGGATGGGATCTAATGGATTTAAATGACTCATGGATAGTTTGGTTAAGATTCGCGCTAAAATGAGCTTATTTCACCTGAAATGAGCTAAATTAGCTGAAATTGTTAAAACATGGAAGTTGTACACGACAATTCAAGTACAAGATTTTGATGATGAACAACTGGAACAACTGAATTTCAGCTAAGCGAATGAAGAAAGATGAAAAGAATTGAAGAATTCGTTGAAGAATCTGTGAAGACAAGTATACAAATATAAATCTCTTTAAAAGTCTTAGATTCTTGTAAGAGCCTTACTTTGATTGCATATCTCACTTGCATTACACCTAAAAATACTTAAGAAAAACTTTTCTAAAAGAACCCTTGGCGAAAATCATTCCAGAAAACTATTTACCCACATTTTCAGGTTTATGAGTCGACCAATAAGTTTCATCAGTCGACCAATTTTCTAACGCCTGTTTTTCAAAACCAAATGTCTATTTTCTGATCAGTCGACTAATCTACTCTTAGTCGACCGACCCGAGAGTTCATTTTCTGAAAAGTTTAGCAGGAGTCGACTGAAGGTTTTCTTAGTTGACCAGACAAAATGTTCGTTGTCTGAAAATTTTAGCAGGAGTCGAGTGAAAGTTTTTTCAGTATACTAATGATTTTCATCAGTCGACTAACTTTTCTTTAGTCGACTAAGTTTAAAAAACCAGAATTCAAAGCTAAATGGCTAGACACAATAGTCGATTGATTTTAACTGTCAGTTTGCTAATATTTGATTTCAGTCGACTAATAACTATTCCAGTCGACTAATATAGCCATTTTCTGAAACTTTCAGAAGTTGTGTTCTTTTATTTTTTAAACATTTTTTTCTGTTCAAAAACCTCTATTTGACGCCCCTTCATACCACCAACGTCTTGAATTCATTAGCTATAAATAAGAATGAGATCTACACTCAAAATAATCAAGAGAAACATCAAATTCTTTATTTTTCACTCCTATTCATTCAAGTATTCATTTTCTCACTCACTGAACAATTTTCACTCTAGTTTTTTACTCCAATTTTTTTTATGAGTTAGTGAAATTGTGAGTTGAGTATTTCAGCAACCTTAGAAGCCTATCCACTCCATTTGCATTCATAAGAAAGGCTCGTAGGTTGATTGTAAGTTGGTTACTTCAATTTTTCTGTAAAAGGACAAAGTCTCTTTGGTCTAAAGGAGAAGTTTGCTTTCAGCAGGGTTGTTGCTGAAAGTGGGATCGATTTTGGTCCGTTTGATCTTGTGAAAATCCCAAGCGGATTTTGCTTGGGGACTGGATGTAGGTCTGGAAGACCGAACCAGGATAAAATTCTTGTGTTCTTTGTGTATGATTGCTTTATAGTATTCAAATTCCTTCAAAATTCAAAGACGAAGATTACAAGCACTATTCACCCCACTATAGTGTTTGTTGCATCGATCGTACAACACTTTTATTTGGTATCAAAGCAAGGTTTGCTATCTTTTGATCTTACCATCATCTAGCATGGCAACAACATCCTCTTCTCAGCACAAAGAATGATGCTCCTCGGTTCGTCCTCCTCTTTTTGACAGAACAAACTATGGCTATTGGAAAGTAAGAATGACAATATTCCTATAATAAATGAATCTTGAAATGTAGAGAGTCATTTTAAAAAAGTACCAAGCACCATAAACTGATTTCAGCCTATGGACCGATGAAGCAAAGAAGACTGCTTTACTCAACACCAAAGCTATGAATGTGCTATATTGTGCCATTGACAAAGTAGAGTTCAATCGTATCTCTTAATGTTCTACTGCAAATGAAATTTGGCATACTCTTTTCATGATTCATGAAGGTACGTCAAAGGTAAAGGAATCTAAAATTGCCTCTTTAGTTCATAAATTTGAGTTATTTAAAATGAAATAGAATGAATCAATTTCTGACATGATAACTAGAATGGCCGATATTACTAATACTCTCAAATCCCTTGGGAAAAAATATTCGCAAGTAGATTTAGTTAGAAAGTCCTGAGGTGTTTAACTCTTGAATGGGAGAAAAAGACTACATCAATAGAGGAAGCCAGTGATTTAAACACCCTTTCTCTTGAAGATTTAGTTGGTAATTTGATGGCATATGAAGTTCAACTTCAAGATAGACAAGAAAAAGAACCAAAGAAGAAATCTCTTGCATTCAAAGTCACTTCAGACTCTGAAGATTCAGATGAAGATAAATATATTTTCCTTATCACTAGGCAATTCAAAAAATTTATCAAAAATGGGAGATTCCAAAGAAAGGTGAAGAAAATTGAACCATTAAATCATGATGAAGTCAAGTGTTTCAACTGCAAAAAGGATAGGCATATCAAAAGAGATTGTCCTCTTCTTAAAATCAAGCCTAAGGACCAATTCAAGAAGAAAAAGGCATTTCAAGCTAGTTGGGATGAAAGTGACTCTTCTTTCAATGAAAAATCAAATGAAGAAGTCCCTAACATGTGCTTTGTAGCACAAGATGACTCAGTAAGTCAATTTG